>NC_024320.1:555715-576163 GCF_000523025.1 Cynoglossus semilaevis
TGTGACGAGCAGCTTTTCCCACCATGGGAGTGTGCGTGACTGAAGGCGCAGATGCCCACAAGGTTGACCAGCAGACCCCCAACTGACACAGGCTGCAGGAGAATAAGAAGGAGCGCTGATAAAGTTCAAAGACTGACCCCAGAACCGGGAAGTTCAGCTCAAGTCTATAACGTTAGGAGAGAATTCAATGTTTTTGCTGATGACTCACCGTTAACATGTCTGTGTCTATATTGGGAGGATCCAACAGTCGAGTGACGGACTCCACAAACACAAAGAAGGCAATGACCATCAGGAACAGACCGTTGATGAATCCAGAGAGGATTTCCACACGACCAAATCTGTAGAAATAAATAAATAAATGAAACCTCTGACCACACTCATCCTAAATCTGAATTACTTCTTCTTTTCCTTTCGGCTTTGTCCCTTTTTTTTCCCCCAGGAATTGCCACAGTGAATCGTCGTTTTCCATTTCACCCTGTTCTCTGCATCTTCTACTCTGACTCCAACTATCTGCATGTCCTCCCTGCATCCATATATCTCCTCTTTGGCTTTCCTCTTTGTCTCCAACCTGGTAGCTCCATCTCCAACATTCTTCTACCAATGTATCCACTGTCCCTCCTCTGCACATGCCCAAACCATCTCAATCTGGCTTCTCTAGCTTTTTCTCCAAACCTTCCTGTCTGTGTTGTCCCTCTAATGACCTCATTCCTGATCCTGTCCATTCTTGTCACTCCTAAAGAGAATCTTAGCATCTTTAACTCTGCCACCTCCAGCTCCGCCTCCTGTCTTCTGCCTATTGCTACTGTCTCTAAACCATACATCATGGCTGGCTCTATTGTACTCTAATGATGGAAGAAGTAAAAATTGTCCATACAAATCTCCAATAGTCTCAGTGAAAATGTCTCTTCATAGAGTTGGTGTATTTCAGTGTCTTGTTGAATGCGTGGAGAGTTTCCTTTCCTAAACTTCAGTCCAGTCCTTGACCTTCAACATTAATCAGTCTACAGTCCTGAACAATCTGTTGTGTTGTTGTGTCAGTCAGTTTGAGTCAATATGAACAATTTTACCCGTAGGAGAAGATCCTGGTGGCTTTCCATCGCGTCATGAGGGCAGCAAATAGACCCAGGACTAGAGCAGAGCAGTCGAACAGCATGTGGAAACCGTCAGAGATTAACCCCAGGCTGTTGGTCCAGGCGCCATAAAACAGCTCCACAAAGGTGAACGCCTGGAACACGCGCACACACACACAGAAAATGTCTGAATGTGATGTTTCATTTGGTTTACAAGTCCACTTAGTCCACAGATCTACACCCTACACTCACCAGGTTGAGACACAGGAAGTAGAAGATTTGCCGGGAGTCGTACTCCTCCAGAATCTGTTTGAGGGAGTCCTTGATAAACCTGGGCAGTGACTGTGAAGTGTGTTGCAGTGCGTCACCCATAAAGTTATACAGGGGAGTTCCTTCAGGAGAGTAACCCACCAAGGTTCCCTTCTGACCTTTCTTTGAAGGAGACGAGAGAATGCTGGACGCTGCAGAAGACAAACAATCGTCAACCAATCGGAGGATTTCTTACGTGAGATTATAAAGAATTTGATGATCCTTTGCCATGTCCTTCTATAAGGTTTTACATAATTTTGTAACATCAACGCTCAAAGTAAATCTTTGGAGATTTACTGCATTGACACCAACTGACCACAAGAGAGAGCAGTAGAGCAACAACTGCTCTACTGGTTGACATTGTGATTCCAGCAGTTCATCCGGACATTTGGTCAAAACATTTCCAGTTTTCTTTGTTAAAACAAACAAAAAAAAAACTACGAAGAAAAATTATCTCAATATTATATACTGTCTATAGTCTGAAAACTATTACAACATGTTCTGTAAATATTCACATCGTATCAGTATTACACTAGAATGAGTCAATGCTGCCAACTGAAGTAAGTAGACATGAGTGATCCCCTGGGGTATTTACACACCCCAAAACAAAAATGTTCATAGTGTTATTTTTATGTAAAATATAGTCATACTATTAGTTCAGGATATATCTACAATCCCTGTAGACTAATTTGAATTGCTTGTAGCTGGTTGACATTAATAAGACATATCAATCAGCTATTCCATATTTATATTAGAGAAGGCTACTGAAACATAATATGTATCTACATATCAATTCATGTGTAGATACATAATATGTACCGTCATTTCCAGACTATAAGCCACTACTATTTTCACACGCTTTGAAACCTGCAGCTTAAACAATGATCCAGCTAATTTATGGATTTTTAAAATTGGAAAAAAAAAAAAAAACTCAGTGTAAACATCCCATGTTACAACATGGACACCTGGGGCTTATAGAGAAGTGTGACCAATATACGTACAATTATTGTTTTCTTTTTAAATTTAGTGGGTGCGGCTTATATTCCGGTGCGCTTAATAGCTTGGAAATAACCGTAATATGTATCTACATATAAATTGTATGTAATTATATATAAATCATAAAAAGAAATATGATAGTCTGATGGGGTGACTGAACACCCCAGAAGGCCAAAGCAACATCACATGGCCCCTCTAGTCAATTTTAGGACAATTTTGGTCCATGTGATACACTCTTGTTGAGTTGAGAAGTGTACTAGGAGAATAAGTTGTCAACTAGAAATTATAAACACAAAAATCCACCCACTCACAGAGGATGAAGAAGATGGCGCTGACAATCACTCCTCCTGAGAGCACATGCTCTGTGCTGACCATCTGCGGTGGTTTGCTCATGGATCTCAGTTGGTCGGTCAGAGGATGAGTCCAGAAGTTGGCCAGCAGCAGGGCGCTCAGAAAGAGAGCAAAGCTACCGTAGCGAGCGCAGCGCGGCGTCTCCATCTTGGCATTACACATGGACTCCACATAAAACTCCAGGATCATCACAGAAAAGATGATCATGGAGAACGGCAGGATGAGGGAGGACCAGGATTCTACTTTACTCTGGTGAGGAGACAGAAAAAAAATAAAAAGTCAAGTCAGACTTCTGCTTTATAAGAAAATGTCAAGAAGAAAAAAAACATTTTATTGAATGTTTTTGTGATTACATCTGTGGTCCCCGACAGGACAATGACCCATGGCAGCAGAACCACAGCAGAAACCAGGTTGTCCAGGACGTAGAGACGTTTGGCTCCACCTAATTCCACCGACAGCTTCCTGGAGGCCGTGTGGAAGGCCACCTTCAGACAGAGAGACACCACCAACAGAACAACTCCACCCTGACAACATCAGCGCACAAACACCAAAGATGGAAACAATTAAGGCAAAATCCTACTCTACAGTACTGGACATGGACAAAGAAAAAAAAAAAAAAAGTAATTCTTACTTTGTGATCTGCAACTCCTAGAAATGCAATAGCCGTGTGAAGAAAATGAGTAAGAGCACTGTCATGGTGTCCTTCAGCTGGAGGAAGAAGAGTCAAGGAAGAAAAACAAACACCTGAGACTGAATAACACGTTACTTCAAAGACAACCCTTTGAAGTAACAAATAACAGAAATGTCCGCTCTTCTGATGACAAAGAGGGTCACAGCCTAAGTCACGTGGTCCGAAGAGGAGAAACCAAAAACGCATGTAGTGTTTGTTTCTTGGAGCTGTTTTCTTCAGATCGTTTAGAACAAAGGTTCCCACCTTCTTTAAGCCAAGGCACATAATAAAAATTCCACAGCACACAGACAAACAGAAATGTCACAAAAGTATGTGTGATGAAATATATGAATCCACTGAAAGTTTCTAACAGGAGACACCTAAGAAGAACTTGTTCCTAATACCATTCACACAGGATTGGACCCAAGAATTAAAGGATACGGTGCTCTGCCATTTTGGCCATGAGATCATCGTTGTCAAAGAGCAGGAGACAGATAACAGCAATGATAAAAAAGGCAGCACCTCTGGTCTGGATCAAGACAAAAATACACACTCATTCAGTACTTCTGTAGTACAGTGGAACACACAGACAGGTTGTCAAATGCTCCCCTACCTTAGATGGTCCTCCGCCTGAGCTTGTGAACAGGACACCAAGGAGAGCGATGACCACAACATCACTGTGTTCAAACAACAACAAGGTCCTGTATAGGACACGAGAAAATATAACAACAATAATGATGATGATAGAAGAACACAGAAAACCAAGGATGGCTGTTGTCTTCAGATCACAGACCAGGTTTTTAGATTTTAAATGTATGTTTTCTGATTTATTGAATCAGAATGTTACTACATTTTTAATTATTTAATTTTAAGTTTGTTTTTACCTCAAAGGTCCACAGAGAGTGAGACCAAAGAATCCCAGGAGAGAAATGACACAGCTGAAAACGGCATGTTTTAGTAACTTTATCCACTGAGAAAAAAAAAAAAAGTCAGATTAGAGGGCATCAAGACAAAGTACTTCATGAACAAAATGTGTGGTGCATGCTTGGTAATGAACAACTAGTCATTAAAAATTAGAATTTATTTTACAGTAAGGACAGAAACATCCACAAACCTGTCTCTTAGAGATTATTTTACCAGAGGAAAATGGTTTTTGGAAGAAAAGTAAAACCACAGCAGACCTGAGAAGAGATGTCAAAATTTATTAAAAATATATAAAAAGGATTATTCAGCACATTCCATCTGAATCTTAAAAAGTACTCACCCTAATTTTAGTATGAAGACAAACTGGACAATGTGAACAACTTTGAGCACATCGTACGATTCAAAGATCCCGAGAGCTTTGAGAACTTTGGAGATGACTAGTAAAATGATGTACCTGGTCAGCCTGAGAGGAGAAAAGAACACTAATATTTTATGGCTTCCTATCATTACATAACAAAAAAAAAATAGAATGAAAAGGGTATTGGGGCCAAGGATGAGATTTTTAAAATCTTTTTAAATCCTTGGAATGAAAAAAAAACTCAGTTTAATTCTCTATCTTTATACAGGTCTTTCTAATTTAAATATTTCTATCTGCATGTCTTCCTTAAACAGGTCAAATATTTTTATGGTAGTGATTTCTTTGTTTTTCATTGACGATTGCTCACTAGAATGAACATTATTCTTCAATTACACAAATACACAAATCAAATGACCTAAAAATCGATGGTTAATATGGTTCAACAAAAACAACTTTCAGTAACCATACACAAACAGACAACAAACATTTTTGTACACAAAGCACAGGAAACAGTGCAACTACATAACTAAACATTTAGAATAATTATGGTTTTATTTTAAATGAGACGCACCTGGAATCTGGGACTTCCACCATTCCAAGTTTTCCTCCTGAGAGCACATTGCTGCTGTATTTTTCGTCCATCTTCAATTCCCCAGAACCAAACTACTGAGAGTCCAGGATATTCTATTTATGTCCCAGTTACTTCACCATCATCATTTTCATGAACAATACCACTGCTGCTTCCTAAGAAGTGTGATCAAACTTCAACATGTCTACAGCCGGGGTTCGAGCTTGTATCTCCTATTGTTCTAATGCATTATTTACTACAGCTTTCTCAATTTATTTCATCAAAAAAGTCTATAAAAATCAGATCCAAAGCTGAATTTCAATGAACTCTTTAGCTCACTCGCTAACTAGCCATCTGTCACATTACTTCGCTTTATATCCAAACGTTGTTGCCGCGATGATTCACCAGTAAACGTCATACAAAGACACCGAAAAATATATTTAGATTTAACTGTTTGGCCGTAGTGACGACGCAAAATCATACAAAAATCGTGGTGAAAAGAAAATAATGTTTGTTAGCAGCACCGCTTCAGCCGGAGCACCGCACTTCCGGACACGGTAATCGTGCCACGTCACGTATGGGTGTTCGAGAGACTCATGCTGCTCAGTGACTGGTTCATAAGAGTCACTTCAGGATAGCAGTAACGCAATATAGCAACGCTAGTTCGTTCTATTAAACTCAGCATCGACGTAGCCATATTGGGCAGGGCAAAACCAGAAAATAACTTTGCGACAATAACAGTTACAGTTCGCTACAAATGTTTTTAAACGATATTTCGGTATTGCGACAGCTAATCTGTATACTTGTTTCTGGTAAATTATGTGTACGAAAAGGTTTTCACCTATTATTATACTTCACAAAATTAAGAAACAAGTCTCCCAACATCTTGTAATCAATTTATTTTATGGTCAGACAGAGGACATTCAATATTTACATTTGTGTTGTCTCAGTAGTCAGAAAAAACAACCGTTCTTACACAATTCAAATGATTTCTAATTATTAAAGACTTCTAGTCTCTGTGAACACCTCTTGACCTTTTCGCATTGATTTTCATCCTCACCGCAATGATGAGAATTCAGTGTGGTCCACACAGTCCCAGCAGGACCCTCTGGTAATGTCCCTTAGTATCGTTCTGTTTAAAACAAACACATTTACTGGGAACTCAGATGAAAAACAAAACCAGAAAAAAAATAATTTGCCATTGTTTCTTACATGTATATCCTCTTGGAGGCTGATATCATACATGGCTCTGTATTCTTCCACAATTTTTTTCAGATCCACCTCAGAACGACTGACCAGAATTCGTATCAGTGTGTCCTCACAAGTTCCATAGCCCTAACATTATACAGCACAGAATCAGTAACAGAACCAAACACCCGGCGGCACAGTGAGAAGTAAAACATTTAGAACGTTTTGAAACAGTTAGTTTGACTAGCTTTTAGCCATCCTAATAACAAAACCTTTTTTGGTTTACATTTCTGCTCTTATTATTTTTCTGACAGAATTGTAAGCAGTTTAGTTTAACTTCTGGCTAATACAGAAAATAATATTTTAAGCTCCGTATTTGGAGCAAGCTGTTTTGTTTCCTTTTTGTTAGCATTTAAGGCTAATTTTCACCTAGACCTGACTCATATGAAGTTATTAACTAGTTCTGTTTGCATTTTTGCTTTTTACTCGTTTCAGGGAATATATGTCGTTTGGCTATTTTTAAATTTTTCTTACAGTAACTTACAGTAACTTACAGTAAAGTAATCTATGTGTACAAACCTTCATGGCCTTATGGAGTTTTTCTGCAAAAAACGCGGATTTGTTCCAGGCACATTTCACTGAATAAAGACACACAAAGACATTTTTAGAAACAGAAATGAGCACAGATGTTCATACGCCATCTCTGTGTATTTTTTGGCTTTAGTAACCAGTACAAAAAAACGTATCACTTCGCAGTAAACCAGATGAGCACATGTTTGTGGTCTGTAATGTTTGACTTACCAATATCAATCAGACAGTCTTCAATGTCTCCTTTCAATTTCAATAACAGAGCCTTGGGTAAAGAGACATCATTGTGGGAGGCGTACAGTTGGAACGCTAACAATTAAACAAAGACAACAAAAAATAAATAAAACATACATACTATTCTCTTTACTTTTTATGTTTTAAGCGCTTTGCTATAGCACTTTAAACATTCAAACATGTGACTGTGAAAAAATTCTCCAAACCTGAGAATATTACTATGCAAGTCAATAGTAAAACAAATATTACATTATCACTAGTTCACAGTAAACTGACCTTACAACTGTATTTTCTTTGCCAATAAACAGCAATTCATATTGGTCTTTGTTGGGCCACATCTTACATTTCAGTCCTCATTATGTGAAGCATGATTATCCAGTCAAAGACTGCATTGACCTTGTAGGGTGTGTTTCTCCTTCGGCAGTGAACGGTGTGGTTCCACCTGTTTGTCCACATTAGAATGTCCCCTCCTTCTTTTTCTGGCTGCAGTTATAGTTTCAGGTTGTTGTTATACAAACCTGTTGCTTTGACCCGTTTTAAAACTCACTCTTTGAGAGCTGAGGGCCGCTCCTCTTGGTCAAGATCTTGATGTAAGTGGACACGTTAATTCCTTCAGGATGTTCTCCTGCTTCGAACAGAGTCTAAAAAGAGAACACAGAACCACGTTGTTTAAAATAAAATGACCCTCCTGCCCAAACATTTGTTACATTTTCTGTGGGTGAAAATACATTAAATATTGTTATGATACAAAATCTTTCCCCATCTTGTACCTTAGCATCCTTCTTGGCCAGTTCCAGGTTGATGTCAATGTCCTCATCTTTGTCAGCTTGCAGCATGGCCAGCAGGGCGTCAGTGAATTCTCCATTGGTCTCATCTCTAATAACCTCCTCCAGATCCTGCTTGTACTCTGAAGACAACAACAACAACAACAACAACAACAATCTAACTAATGTCACACTTTGGTGTTTGCAGCTCAAATAGTGTGGTTTGTAACAGTAATAACAAAGATGTGGATGATTACAGTGCATCCCTGTGGCTGTAATGATGGGTCAGGAGCAGAGAGACACTAACAGAACGTCATGTACATTCCTGGGATGTGAATAAGAAGGAATAAACAAAGTAACCTTCTTGGTAGACTCTCTTGAGGTCTCTGATCTCCTGGTTGGTCCTTGTGGCCAGAACTTCTACCAGCAAGTCCTCGTTTGTGCCCAATCTCTGTTTTTTTTTTAACAAGAACATCAGGTTAAAAACAAAGTTAAAATGCATTCATTAATTATTACAGGGTCTTTGGAAATGAGTACGAATATCAGAGACCAAGGTTGAAGAGTTCTGTTAGGCAACTGGACGTAAAAATTCACATCCAGTAACAGAACTCTTCAACCTTGACAGTGACCTTCATCAAAGTTAAGGACTGTTCAAATGAGTATGACTGACATTTAGAACTGATTTCTGTCCGGGCCTCTATAAACTTGTTTACAGTAAATTACATGGAATTGGTCATAGAGACTAATTACAACGAATAAGAAAAGCACCAACATCACCTTTGTGGCTTTTCTCATCAGATAGGCGTCAAACTGAGGCGGAGTCATGAGCAGAGCCAGGGAGACGTCCTCCAGATCAGAACGCAGAACAGATTTAAGAGTTTGGTCAAGTCTCTGTGAATACACAGGGAGAGAGGAGCAATACATAATGATCAAAATGATGTTACATTTAAACATTATAATAAAAAACACAGGGTTATTTTACTCAATTATTTACAGACAAAATTATAATTAAATAATACAATAAATTACAACGTTCTCAGTTCCCTCATTCCGGTACCACTGCTAGATTTGACATAAATTAAACATAAATTACAACATTCTCAGTTCCCTAATTCCGGTACCACTGCTAGATTTGACATTAGCTACAACAGGTTTGGTACAGACACCAGAGCTAACATTAGCAACAACAATCCTGGTACAGACCCTAGAGCTAAGATCATGTGGGCAGTGATGTAAAAAAAAATGTCAACAAACAGTGACATCACACAGAGGTACATGGCCACAGAGAGAGAGAAAGAGAGAAAGAAAGATAAATATTCTAAAATAATAGAAATGAAACGAATGCAGCACAAAGTTAGAAAGAAAGAAGGAGAGAAAGGGAGAAAGAGAGAAAGAAAGAGAGAAAGAGAGAGAGAAAGAAAGAGAGAAAGAAAGTAAGAAAGAAAGTAAGAAAAAAGAAAGAAAGAAAGAAAGAAAGAGAGAAAGAAAGAAAGAGAGAAAGGGAGAAAGAGAGAAAGAAAGAGAGATAGAGGGTGAGAGGGTGGGAGAAATGTCCTCAGGTCATCTCTGGAACTAAATAATGAAACTCGACAGTCAGCTGACTTTCTGAGGATCTGACCTACCGTTGTTTTCAAAACTCTCTGAGCTGCGTACTGCAGAAACTCTGTTCATTTACATTGCAAATCAGTGAATGCAAAACCAAAAACAAACAGGAGAGAAAAAAAAAAACAGGAGACTAAAAACAATTTAACAGAACAGCCCTTTAGACATTAATAAAACCTACAGGTAACATTATCAGTAATTACTGAATAGTATGTTGTTACTGACTTAACTGATATATTTCATTGGTTTTTATTTGAATTTTTTCAGCTAATATTTTTGCTATTTCTGCTTTGACCTGACATTTCTGCTGTTTTTGTTAACTTATTTGTTATGATGTCCAAGTTATTTTAATCTGAATTCTATTTCTTCAGCTAACTTTAGCATTTTCTTGACTCACTTTTAACCATTTCTTTAAAAGTAAATCTCCTTTCCATTAGGTACGGTTTATCTGGTGTATGACCAATTTTATTTAATTTTAACATTTCCATGTTTCTGGCTAACTAGCATATTATTATTATCAACATAATAATAATAATAATAATAATAATAATAATAATTGGTCTTTTTTTCCCTTGTGGCCCAGAACCCATGACACAGCAACAGTGTGGTACCCAATGTTTGGCACCTCTGGTGTCGTTGGATTATTTCTAAATATATTTCTAAATACTTTCACACCTCCTTAAGGTGACATTACTTAGTTCTTTTTCGCTAAATGTCACCTCCTTAAGGTGACATTACTTAGTTTAACTGTGGGTATTTGTATTTAATTAACTTTTTGATTTTATGTTTTCGTTACATTAAGCTAACATTTAGCTATTTCTTGGCTAAATGTGTTCATCTTTTACTTAACTCAAATTTTGTATTTATGAAAAGTAAGAGTTGGAGAACTTGCGCCAAAAATAAAAAACAATAATCTTCTCACTTTTCCGGTAGAGGCTTCATAAACAGCTTTGATTTTCTGCCTCTGCTCGTTGCTTCTCTTAACCAGTACAGCAATGATCACATCTTCGTCCACTCCTGACAGAAGAAAAGATTTATTGGATATTTATAATTGTTACAAGAAAAGTGTTTCGTGAAGTTCCTGCAAGGACCAGACAGTCAAAACTCACCATGACTTTCAATGGCACTTTTCAGAACAGACGCATCACTGCTGGCATTGAAGTTGGGATATGGAGTCACTGTTCCATGATAAGGCTTTTGTTTTACCACGACCTTCTACACAACACGCAGAAATAAAGACAATCAAAAAGAAACGGACAACAGTGGATTTTTGGTTTGAGGCCCGCAGCATCAGAAGGACGTACTCACCTTCACGTTGTCATCCTCAGAGTCTCTGTCACGGACTATATTGGAAAAAAACTTTTTGAAGAGAGACATCGTGACCAGACTGGAGGGACAACAAAGGAACGTGAAGAAACAGAGAAAATTAGGAAGAAGAAAAGACAGGAAAAGACAAGATATTCTAAAATCAACAGAACTGATGAAATTCCGGCAAAATATTCATGGATCCGGCCCATATCCATCACATTAGGCACTTACTTAGTCTGATGGATGGTCAAGAATTTGTCAAAGTGCAAAGTCCTGGTTTATATACTTTTACATTTACGGAAAACCAAGTCCAAATAAATGACTTAATGTTACAGAGTTGAAGTTTTTCTGCACAGAATTTCATCCTGAACTTGTTTGTTTCACGTGCAGCAGCTTTTACACCGGTTTCTGACCGGAAGTTATCTTACAAAATTACCCAAATGAAAATAAAATAATAATTCAGTGTTTCTGCTCATGTCTCATATTTCTGTATGTAAAAGATAACAACGGCCTGACCTTAACAGCAGCAGCAGCAATCGTTCCTTCTCTGGATAACAACGGCCTGACCTTAGCAGCAGCAGCAATCGTTCCTTCTCTGTGTCGTCTGTCTGATTCTCACTGCGTCTCCACCCGGGTTTGCTCGGATGGGTTTATTCACCTGCTGAGCCTTAGCCAATGAGGAGCGTCTTCTCAAAGAGCGCATTCCTCTGAGCTGACGGACGTTTCTGACTGGTTGGGCGACTGTCTGTTACTTGTGGCACACGGCTGCTTCACCCTTTAACCAAACACCTTTAAAAAATGCAACGACACACGTTTTTGTTTCCTGTTTTTTTTTTTCTTGTGAGATGAAGGGCTCGTGGACACGTGAGATACAGTTTTCTTCTAAACGTTAATGTAATAAAAAGGTTTAAAAAGAAAAATCATAATCATAGAAATTAGCCAACCTAGCCAAAGCTATTGAATATTAATAAGCTTAGTAGCACATATAGCATAAAATATCTATTTACCCTAAACACCGCTTAAATTAGACAAAAGAAAACAGAGGTAATAATTTAGCCAAAGATAGCAATTACCGCTTGCCTTCATTTAGCACTACCTAAATGTAGCCACACTATTTACCCTAATAGCTGAATTGTAAACGTATCTATTAAATAGCTCAAATCTGGCCCCGGAACCAGCCCTGTAACATGGGACAGATATGGCTAATCATAGGTTAGCTAAAGAGGAGCTGAAAATTACCAAAAAACACAGCACAAATAAAAAAAGACAAAATGTGAAGTAAATTTATTTTGATTTAAGATATTTTTTTTTAATATTCATAGATCACTGTTTGACTTACTGTATGTTCTGACAACCAACACTGGGTTCCTACAGTGTTGGTCGTTAGAACCCTTCAGTTCCAGACTTGATTATCATCGTAGAACTAAACACACAGACCATGATGTTCTGCTCAGACACATGGGACACCAGATTCTAACTGGACTATATTTATGCAGTACTTTGATTCTACTGTTAAATATTTCAGGTCAATATTACTTATATGTTATTTTGACTTCATAGACCTGTGGAACATTGTTCAATATTTCTTCAATATTCTGGTTTACTGTGTAATGTTCTAGTTATCCTTGTTGCCAAGTTTACATCAGGGTAATATTCAGACAGAACAGTACAAACTGTTCAGGGCAGGGTTCGTTTACTCTGGTCAATATTTCAGCATTGTTCAGGGCTCGTTTACTCTGGTCAATATTTCAGCATTTCTTTCTAGGTCACAGTAAAATAGTTGATTTTGTCTTGTATTAAACAAACATTCTAATCAGTATATGCATATGTGTGTAATTACTAGTGATGCACAGTTGGATGCGGGAATAAAGCAGCACGAAATGATCCAGCAATTGACTTAAATGCAGGGAATAAAGCAGCACAACATTTAATTTTACAATCTTTCAGTAGGCCAGTAGGCCTGTACATAATCATTTATTGTACACATAAATTGGGTCCAAGTTTGTTGGAATGTGCTAAATAAATACTTTCATAATTTTGTATTTGTTTTATTCTTTGGAACATTAATATTAATTTATGCAATTGCAGTTCCTTGATTTTATTGAGGTTTAGTTCAGAGCCATAACCATAAATGCAACAGTACTAATAATTGGCATAATGATTTTTTTCGGCCTTTCATTTCCTCCTACTTTATTAGTATTAATCAAATATTTCTGAATCAGATTCTGCATTTTGAGAATGACTACAAGGGACGGTGGGAGGGTCATTATGTTGGAGGCGGCCCTCTGCCACGTCCTCGTCCTGCTCCAGGTTCCAGTCCTGGTCTGGGACCCGGGGCCCGGTTCACTGGTCTCTGACTGTTGGGGTTTGGTGAAGCCAGAGCCACGTCTTTCTGCAGGTTCACTCCTTTACCAGGTCTGGTCTTTGTGGGCCTTGGTTCTGGCTCTGGTGGGTTTTCTGTAGAGGTCAAAGAAAGTCACAGATCAGTCACATCTAGTTAAAGTTAAAGACATGGTGAACAAAGAGAGAATAAAGTCCAAAATTGTTTCTAAAATCCTCTTGGTTCCTCACATGTGGAGAACAGGAACCTGAAGTAACAAACTCAAATTCACCTAAACCAAAACAACAACAACAACAAAAGATTACTGTCTTCATCTCCTGCCGCCTTAGTAACGGGAAATTAAAGTCCCATTCTATATTTAAACTTTTGAATAACTGGATTGAAAACGAATTCGTGTAAAAATACAAAATAACAATTGATGCAACATCAGTGGTTTTCTCAACGGATTGTTGGCTGAAAAATAAACTCTGTTTCAAACTATCAAAACTGTAGACGTTTTGGTGACCTGGCTCAGGTGGTACAGCAGGTGGAGCCAGAGAGCGGTTTGGCAGCAGGTCCTCCAGGTCTTTCAGGACCTGGTTGGTACTGTCCATATTGTTCCTACGGTTCTTCTCTTCATCCCGAGCCTGAGGAGTAGGGTACACGTGAATGTTAATGTTGTTGACTGTAGTTACTGAGTTATTTTAACTGTTCGAAAGTTGTTGTTTTTTTAGAGAATGAAGTGTGTTAGAATGACAGTAGGGGAGTTGGTCCACTGCTGCCCCCATCAGGAAGTCAGTTTCATGTTGTTCTCTGACAACAGTGTAAAATCCTTATTTTAGGTTACCATTATGAATACAAGTTGATTGAACTGATTGGTTTCTAAATGAGTTTGGTTCACGGAGGAGTAATTTACAAAGACAAAGCTTACATTCTATAAATTAGCACGAACAATTCATATGCTTTGCTTTCTCTACTCACCATCTGCATCTTTTTCTTTAGCTCCATGTTGGAGTTTTTGTAGGCCTCTGACACGGAGTTCAAATAGTAGATGGCCAGTCTGGGGAAAGAGAGCATTACTTTCAGTTCAGTTGTTGGCTAACTTTCTGTAGTGGCTAGCTTTTAGTCCAGGTTTGGCTAATTCTTAGTTCAATCTGACAAGGGGCTTGTGCGGTTGATGCAGCTGATGAAAATGGATGGATGGATGGTTCTTGGCTTATGTTTTTTTAATGAGTCTGTACCTTTCAGTTACACTAAACATTTGGTCTGATCTCGACTCACTCTTCTGACTGATGTTTTTTGCAGGTTAGTTTAATCCATTAACTTTCATGTTATGGATGTGTTTTTTTTTTCCAAATTCAGTCAAACTTTCAGGTAAATGTGAGCAGTAAACATTTCAAGGACTTTTTCCCCTTTTCCATGTAGGCTAATAATTAGCAATTGGCTAACCTCTACTACTGTGTTATAGTTTTTTATCTTATGACCTTTGACCCTTTAAAAAAACATGTGCTCCATTTTTTCCTTTTCTGTTATGTCAACAAATCAATGTATTTGTGTCTGCATGTGTCAGTCTCTCTCTCTCCCTCTCTCTCCCTTTCTTCCGCTCTCTCACAGTCTCTCTCGGTGTCTTCCCCATACTCACACCATGAGAAGCACTGCTGGTATGATTAGCCCTGGATTGGCAGCGTAGCTGAACAGCGATCCCACAAAGGCCGGCAGGTCCAGGTCGATGGTCTCCATGATGACGTTATACATCTTCGTCTTTCCACTGCACACAGTCACAGCAGCACCTCCTAGAGAACTCCATCTTTCACCACCAGCTTCATATCAGTGGGTTTTGATTTATGGGTTTACCTGAAGGGTCCACAGTCAAAGGAGGGAGGCAGTGACATGACAGTGTAGACAACCGGCAGGAGGCTGAGGAAGAGGATGAGCAGCAGCAGACCCATGTAGAAGTTGTTGGACTTGGATGCCTTGAACACTCGCTCATGGGGGACGTTGGTGGCCATGACGGCCCAGCACTGGTAGTACATGGAGCTTAGAAGGCGAAGGACATTGATACCAACCAGACCAGGAGCATAGAAGGCCCCCATCCTGAGGTCATGTGACAGGCGAGAATGACAGTCAATGAAATCTACAGCTCTTAGACAAACCTCAAAATGTACTTTTGCTCTTTCGTACTTCAACCTCTATCTGTATGGTTCGATTCCAATACCTCTGTTTCCTGGAAACTAGTACTATCATTAGTATTCTAACATCCCGCCTAGAGTAGTTTAAACACATCTAGGCCCTATAATTTCCTGTACGTTTAGAACCTGCCAAACTGTAGTGAATCATACTGAGATAGTTCTAAAATGGCACAAACACTCTCCTATATCCAATAACTTTTCTTTGCTTATTGGTAAAAAGCCATTCTCTTTTCCATCATGGAGGAATAAGGGAGTCAATGCTCTCAAAGACCTGTTCAATAGTGATGGTTTGCGTGCTTTTAGTGATCTACAGGCTGAATATGACCTACCAGGTTCTTCATTTTTTTATCTATTTGCAACCGAGATTGGCCATGAAAGCATAAGGTGTCCCCTGGGCCCTAGCACTTCCAGCTCATCCATTGACTAAACTAAAACTACCCACGCCTAAAAATCAAACACGAGGGATGGTCTCTAAACTGTGTACATTTATTTCTGATCCTTGCGCACCATTACCTGTACAAAATACATTGGTTCGAGACCTTCCTGTCATAGGAGAAGAAAGAATTTGCTGGGACACAGTATGGGAGAATCTCCCAATTGTGAATTATGTACACTCACACTAAAGGAACATTCATACACATGTATTGGGATTGTCCAAGTGTATCTGCTTTTTGGAGACACATTTCTACTACCTTAAGTGATATCTCATCGTTATTAGCTTTTTTTTTTCTTTTTTGTAGAGATCCGTAAAGGGACAGGTAGGGGGTCGCCTTGTATATCTAGTATTGTGTTCTGTAAATGCACAATAAAAAACAATTGATCACATGTTTTGTACTTGTATTTTTTCTGTCAATGCACAATAAAAAACAATTGATCACAAAGAATTCTACAGCTACTGGGGGGTTGTGATTGTCATTGTTTCCCTTCAGAACAGCAAAACACAACAACAACAACAACAATGTTAGGACATGAGAGATACCAGAGAGGGAGATCAAACATGTACATACAGTGAAAGGTGCTGTTGTTGTATCATAGAAAGACAGAAACATGAGTCCAACTGAACACTACACTGTATCTTCATCAGGTGATCAGGGGCCTGTACTGTGAAGGAGGCTCTACATACTCAGGCTCTGTGCTCATGGTCTGGCTTAACAAAACCTAAAGCTCTGATTGGGGATCAGAGTTAAACTGTACTGCAACGGCAGTTATCAACATGCTTTGTCAAGTCCAGTTCTCAAGTCTGGGTGTCAAAGAAAACGGCTGTTTGACATCATATTATTCAACTCTGGCAAAAGATATTTGTGGGCAACATATTCCAAAGTTATTTGGAATATAAAAAGACCGTCACTGCCAAAAGCAGCGCGGTCCCTTATCCATTAAACAACATTTCTATATTGTTTTCATATGCAATAGTTAAGGATTGAGTACTGGAGTGTGTGTGTGTGTGGGTGTACCAGATCATCCCCTGGTTGAAGACCAGACCAAGGACATTTCCACTGATGTCAAACTCTCCATACGAAGGCTACAATTAAACACAAAGAAACAAATAATATGTAATTGTTTTTATTCTTTACTATACTCTATACCAGGGGCCGGCAACCAACCATGTTGTTTTTTTTCATCCCTCTGCTGTGGGTTTGACGTTAAAGTTTGCAAAACAGTTGTTAATGGTTGGAAAGTGTTTGTACCCCTCTTGGCATTAAAAGATGCAAAAGTCACATTCAAACTTGGGCAACCCTATAAATACAAGAAGGACTCAAATAGACATTGAGTATTTTTTTAAGTAATCGTATGCCTCTTGAATTCAAAATGTTTTGTCATTTGCAGGAATGTAATTTTGTCGTCTCTGTCACAGTTTGTTATTTGTTCATTTCATAGTTTCTTTATACAAAGAGTTATCTTAACATTACCGTAATTTCCAGACTATAAGCCACTTTTTTTTTTACACGCTTTCAACCCTGCAGATTAAACGATGATCGACTATAAGCCACTTTTTTTTTTTACACACTTTCAACCCTGCAGATTAAACGATGATGCGGCTAATTTATGGATTTGTACGGGCTAACAAGGATCATACCGCTAGCTATTAGTGACTTTTCTGGTAGGCTATTGTATGTTATACTAGTAGCGTGAATGGCTTATTGCGTATATGTGTGTGGGCCGCGCGAGAAAGAACGGTAGCTAAAGTTGCCGACCCCTGCCCTATACTACTATACTAATGGTTGTATTTTTTTTTAAATATCTTGTGAATCATGTTTACAGTGTCAATATTCTGGATACTATGATCGACTCACCTGTTATTAGAAAAGTTAGCCCATTGGTAGGAAGTTATGATATTTTAGCTACTTGTTAGCTACCTGTGGATACTGTTGTTAACTTTCCATTGGTAGTTCTAAATGATCCTTTATCATATTGTAGTCATATGTTGTAGATTAATCAATCTTAATTCTAATCTTACAAATCCAGCCTCCAGGTCCCAGCACCAGCAGTAGTTGAGGAAACGGACGATGACCGCTCTGGCAAAGTCTCCGATCAGGATGGTCAGGTAGGTCACCTGAATGTCTGACACGGTCAGCTTCACAAACTCCTGCGGGTCAAAGGTCACGTGTCAGCGTTGCACCAAAACCAAGCCGACATTTCTCCGCTGTGTTCCTTACAATGCCTACAGCCGTTTCCCAACAGGGTCCCCTGATGACATCAGCAGGGTCCATAGGTGGAGGCGTGACCTCTGAGTCGTTGATCATTCGTGAGAAATTGGCGTAGTACTCCTTTATGGCCCAGATGGAGGCGTTCTGAATGGACTGCTCCTCTTCCAGCTGAAAAGGAGCAACACGGGAGGTTGAATCCTATCCAAATATGTGATTTATGTTTTAAACATTACTCTGGTTTAAGTTCAATATAAATTTAGTTCAACTCTAAACCAGGCATGGGCAAACTAAGGCCCAAGGCCTGGATTGGCCCGCAAAACGTTTCCAAATTATATCATTTATTTATATTATCATTATACTATTGTTATACATATGCTGCCCTTTCCCTGCAAACCCACGTTTTCCCAATAGATGGCGTAGAACATTTTAGAGAGGTCTCTTCTATTTAATTCTATGCCTAATTTTGCTAGCCTTCAGCTGTTTTGGTATTATTGATTTGTTTAATTTTTGTTTGGTATCAGTGGTATCACACCTTGGTGTTGACCTCATCAAACAGTGCGAACAGGAAGGTGTAGAGGTTTCCCAGGAAGAGGGCGAAAATTCTCCCCAGCTGCCACTTGAGGGCAATCCGTGGATGGTAGTCCTCCAGCTCTGCAATGGTCTCGAACAGAGGAGGACAGACCAGACCCAGCAAAGACATGATGATCTCCAGCTGGACAAAACAGTTGACACCAAACTCAGGTTAAAGCAGCTTAAAGCTTCTCAAATAATGGGGTGGGTCTCCCGGCACGATGAGTGGTTCCAATAGAATATGGCATGGGCACTGGACACAAGTGTACCACTGCTGTAATGCTTGAATGTTAACAAGCCTCCAGTCACTAGGTGGCAGCACATCATACAGTGGTTTGTGAAGATAAAAAATAAACATGTGATCAGGTTCTCAATAGTATTTCATTACCTCGTTCTTCTCATACCAGCTGAGGTCGGTTCTGTTTGCAAACTCCTGCGACCTTTTCACCACGAAGTAGATAAGGTAGCCGCTACCCCCGAGGCTACAGATGATCAGGAAGTTAGCCAGAACTCTGAGGAACCTGCGAAGGTGGATGTTTTCATCTTTCTGGTTCTCCTGCTCGTCTACGATGGACTCCTGTTCTTGGCAGAAGAAGTAACAAAACCAGAGTTTAAGAGCTGGGGATGATGACGACTTGGTTAGCAAGCCCGGCTATCACGCTAGGGTTAAAGTAGATTGTTATTTTGAGCTGACTCTAAGCTAGGCTAAGCTAAGTTCTTTGTATTTTTAGATGTTAGTTAGGTGGGTGTGCGTGTGTTCACCTTGAAGCTAGTGGTGATGGAGGCGTACTTGTTGTCTGCCGTCTCGGCGTTTCCAATCAGATAATCCCAGCTGGTGAACATCTTCCAGGCAAATGTGAATTCTCCTTCATCGCCGTCGCCACCACCGACATCTGCGTTCTTGGCCATCCTAAAAAAAAAAAATGTTTATCATACAGTGAAGACTTCACAGTAGATTACTAACAGTAGATCTTTTTAGGTCATGGGGACGTGTCAATTGCTGGTTTGATCTGTTTACATTTACTACATTAGTGATGTAGTTTGTTATTTAAAATAGACATTCAACACCTTTGTCTGCCTTGGAGTTAAGCCCCTTCTTTTTCTCTATGGACTTTGATAAGGAGGAGTGTGTGGTTTACAGAAAAACATCAAGAATCAATGTCAAAAATAAACTTGGTGAAAGTATCAGTCTGTCTACCACCAACCACAGTCCATGTTGGAAATCATCACTTTGAGCTCATAGGAAAACACATGTTGCAGGTCTGCTGCTGGACTACTGCTGGTCTGCTGCTGGTCTGCTGCTGGTCTACTGCTGGACTACTGCTAGTCTAATGCTGGACTACTGTAAGGCTACTGCTGGACTACTGCTAGTCTAATGCTGGACTACTGCAAGGCTACTGCTGGACTACTGCTAGTCTACTGCTAGTCTACTGCTGGACTACTGCAAGGCTACTGCTGGTTTACTGCTAGTCTAGTGCTAGTCTAATGCTGGACTGCTGTAGGGCTACTGCTGGTCTACTGCTAGTCTACTGCTGGTCTACTGCTAGTCTACTGCTGGTCTACTGCTAGTCTACTGCTGGACTACTGCTAGTCTAATGCTGGACTACTGCAAGGCTACTGCTGGTTTACTGCTAGTCTACTGCTGGACTACTGCAAGGCTACTCTGCAAGGCTACTGCTAGTCTAATGCTGGACTACTGTAAGGCTACTGCTGGACTACTGCTGGACTACTGCTGGACTACTGCTGGACTACTGCTGGACTACTGCTGGACTACTGCTGGACTACTGCTGG
>NC_024320.1:576429-580922 GCF_000523025.1 Cynoglossus semilaevis
TACTGCTAGTCTAGTGCTAGTCTAATGCTGGACTACTCCAAGTCTACTGCTAGTCAACTGCTTGTCTATTGCTAGTCTACTGCTAGTCTACTGCTAGTCTACTGCTGGTCTACTGCTAGTCCACCGCTGGACTACCGCTGGACTACTGCTAGTCTAATGCTGGACTACTGCTAGTCTACTGCTGGACTACTGCAAGGCTACTGCTGGTCTACTGCTAGTCCACCGCTGGACTACCGCTGGACTACTGCTAGTCTACTGCTAGTCTACTGCTGGTCTACTGGTGGTCTGCTGGTAAGGTCTGTCTGATGGAGACAGCAGTGAATTTACAAAAGGTAAAAGAAAAGTGTACAGTGCAGCTCACGTGCGGATGACGACCATCAGACTGTAGCCAAAGGTTCCAATCCCAACCATGAAGTAGGATAGGGGCAGTCTGAACTTCAGGAGACCAATTGTCCTCTGACTGTTGTAGTAACCATAAAACAATACAGAGTACTTGCAGTAGCCCTGAAGGGACAAAAAAAAAGATTTACATTTAGAGTTTAATTTTGTGCAGCTTTGTGCTCCTTGTCATCATCATCATCTTCATCATCGCTCATCATCATCTTAGACTTACATTAACGTCCATGAGAACAGAATAATCCTGAGCCGTGTCCTGATCTGCTCTGGGAACTGTTTTCCTGGGAATGGAACCATAAGGCAGGCCCATCAGAACCTAAGGAAAACAAAATCTTTATAGTTTATAAAAAATGAATAAAAACAAATTAATAAAAAAAATAATTTTAAATTCAAATACTAAACTTTATTGACTAACCAAACTAAGAGTCTTCATGTTGTAGTAAATAGATAAGATAAAATAAGGTGTGTGTGTCACAATGTCACAATGATAAGGAGTTCACTTAAAAAAAAAAAAAAAACGTTTTGAAGAATTTTGTGATGTTTAATAGTTAATATTAATGCAATGCAAAGTGATTTTTGCAATGCTTTTTACCAACAGGGGCGTCGTATGCAGCCCTTTTTAGTCGTTAAAACAAACTACCGCTGTTGCAAATTAACATTACGTCTAATTTTTGCGCCAACCCGCTTGAAGCGCAGAAAACAGCAAGTAATCACGTGACCTCGGGAATGACCACTAGACCAAACGTGAAGCCGAACAAAACCAGGTTCATGCCGTACATCCAGCGCAGGAAGATGAAGTAAGAAGCCACGGAGGAGCCAAAGTGACCTGAGGAAAAGAATGACGTTTTATATAAGTTTCACATGTGTACACGGGGAGCCGCAGTTTGCTTACTTAAAACTTACTCTCCACTTCTTTGATCTTCCTCTCCCAGGGAATACAGGCAGTTCTGAAGTTCTCAAAGTCCCGCTGAAACTTGATCCATTTCTGTCAAAAACAAAATATTCACAGATTCGGGTAGAGGCAGGGTGTGGAGTTTAGGGAGGAGGCTGCCTTTATAAGTTATTCTTAACCAAAGAAGGAAAACAAGCGTCAGAGAGAGTCAGAGAGTCACCTTTGTCATCATGACCTTGTAAGCGTACCATTTCCTGCCTTTACCCTTACCCAGAGCTCCTTCAAACTTATCCACAAACTGCTGAGCTTCTCTGTGAGGAAACAGATGACAACAGGAGACACAGATATTCAGTTTGATCAGATTAGAGGGCTTTTAATTTAAGGCTTTTAAAATAACCTTCAGGTTCGAATCCACCAGCTGCAAAAGCAGAGGCTCAATTTCGTTGTATCCCCGTGTTACAATGACAATAAAGACTATAATAATAATAATAATAATAATAATAATAATAGTGGCACTTTGGCCCAGAGGCAATGTCTCTGTCTTTGTGAGGTTTAACCTTTAAGAAAAAATTAATAATCTTTGTCAGGTTTAGGAAAACCCAAATGAATGATCTTTTCAGGTTTAAAAAAACCCCAGATGAATAATCATTGTCAGATTTAAGAAAACCCAGATTTATGACCTTTGTCAAATTTAAGAAATACCAAATTAATAATCTTTGTGAGGTTAAAGAAAACCCACTTGAACTCTGTCAGTCTCTTCTTCATCCTCCAGGGTTTGTTTCTGATGATCCCGATCAGTTTCTTTTTCTCCTCCACCTCCTCCATCAGCTTGGCCATCTCTCCCTCTGACATTGACTCCTCCTCCTCACCATCAGAGTCACTGGAGTCGGAAGAACTGGGAACAGACGAGAATGTTTAAATTAAAGTCAGGATTAGGGTTTAGGATTGATCTTGACCTTGAGTTCTTCTGAAGTTTTATTGTCCAACTGAAATCGTAGCTGTTTCCTGCTAACATCTTGCTATATCTTTGCATACTGTAGATTGCTTGATTTGCTAAACTTACATTAAAGTTTAGGCTAATTTCTCCCTAGTTTGACATAACTAATTGCTAATTTCTCCCTAGTTTGACATAACTTGTAAAAAAAAATGAATATGTAAAAACTAGTTTGAAAACATTTGAAGCCGCTTCTGTAATTCAGTTTATTTTAACTTCCAGCTAACAGCTTTAGCTTACGAGCAGGCTCAATTTTGAGCTACATTTTTTTAAACATCTCAAAACTGTTGAACATATCTCTGTATTCACATATTTGGGCTAAAACCCTGACATGGAGCTTTTTCTCAACACTGGGGGGTGCTAACAGCACAGTCTGTGCTCACTCAACGCTAATACACGTGTAAACTTGAACGAACTGTTCAGTTAGCATAAATGTCAACATTAAAATCTACTGGGGGAAAAAATTCACTGGGATGACATCACATCCTGTTTCCTACCTGTCTCCTTTCTTCTTTTTCTTCTTGTCCTTGTCTTCTTTCTTTTCTTTTCCCTTGTCGTCACCTTTTTTACCTTTACCGTCATTCACCTCCTTCTTCCCTCCTTTCTTTGCTCCTCCCTTCTTTCCCTTCTTCCCTTTCCCGTCATCACTCTCCTCCTCACCATCACTGTCCTGTTGCGCTTTGCCTCCTTTCTTTCCTTTAACTCCTCCTTTCCCCCCCGCTCCTCCTCTTCTCCTCTTGGGGCCTTCATCCTCACTCTCGTCTCCCTCCTCCTCGTCGTCATCTCCACGTTTCTTCGCGGGTTTCTTCTTGTTTGCTCCTCTGCTGCGTCGACCTCGTGGACCGTCATCTTCTTCTTCTTCTTCATCCTCCTCTTCGTCACTGGCCGGCTTTTTGCCCCGCCCTCTGCTCTTAGCTCCTCCTCGTCCTGCGCCCTGTCTTCTGTTGTTTCGCCTGTGGCTGGCGCTGTCTACACTCACACACAGTGAAACGTACATGGTGTCACCTGCTGTATTTTCAGACGTTTGGATCAGATTCTACGTTAACGAAGGACGAAACAGCGACACCTTTTGGATAATTACTTAGCTAAGATATTGTCTAATTTTCAGGCACTTTAAGCAAAATTGGGTTTTTGTTATACCTGGGCTAATTATCAGCTATTCTTTAGTTATTCTTTGACTATCAATTCTTGACTAAGAATATTTCATCTGAGGTAAATGAAACCTACTCACCGTCGCTGTCTTCTGCGTCTACTTCTATCCCAACTGCAAACGACAAACACCTGGTTATTTTTTTTACTCCATTTTCCAGGATTAATTGATTATAATTCTGTGCAGTTTTTTCTCTCTCTTAAAAAAATACTCTTCATCCTCTTCTCACCTTCTTCCGTTTTAGCCACATCACTATTCCTCGGCATGATGATTTTTTTTTTTTTACGTCGGCCTGTTAGAATGGTCCGTCTGTTCAGTCTGTGCTCCTCCACTGACTGTCTGCTCCCTCCTCATCCTCCTCCTCCTTATCCTCTCCATCCTCCTCCCCCTCCCTCCAACCTTTAATTCAGGTGTCTGCCAGCTCTGTGACCTGCTCACGTGTTCATCGCCACACACTTGGCGCAGATAAACAACCGAGTGACTCTCTGAGCCTTGAAGTCAACGTGAGACCTGATGTTTGTCGGGAGAAAAACAAAAGTACGGAGGAAAAATAATTCAACTTCACACAGAGGAAAGTTGACAAAACAAACGGAGAAAATGTCCCAGAAGAACTGAACTGTAGAACTGAACTATAGAACTGAACTATAGAAATGAACTAAAGAACTGATCTATAGAAATGAACTAAAGAACTGAACTAAAGAACTGAACTATAGAAATGAACTAAAGAACTGATCTATAGAAATGAACTAAAGAACTGAACTATAGAAATGAACTAAAGAACTGAACTATAGAAATGAACTAAAGAACTGAACTATAGAAATGAACTAAAGAACTGAACTATAGAAATGAACTAAAGAACTGAACTATAGAAATGAACTAAAGAACTGAACTATAGAAATGAACTAAAGAACTGAACTATAGAAATGAACTAAAGAACTAAACTAAAGAACTGAACTAAAGAACTGAACTAAAGAACTGAACTATAGAAATGAACTAAAGAACTGAACTATAGAACTGAACTATAGAACTGAACTATAGAACTGAACTATAGAACTGAACTA
>NC_024320.1:581302-586120 GCF_000523025.1 Cynoglossus semilaevis
AAGAACTGAACTAAAGAACTAAACCAAAGAACTGAACTGAAGAACTGAACTAAACCAAAGAACTGAAGAACTGAACTAAAGAACCAAACTAAATAACTGAACTGAAGAACTGAACTAAAGAACTGAACTATAGAAATGAACTAAAGAACTGAAGAACTGTACTAAAGAACTGAGGCTAAAGAACTGAGGGGAGAAATAACTACAACTGTTTTGTAAAACTTTTATCTTTTTTTCCCATCATGTCATGTAAAAGAAAGATGGACACACACACAGTCACAGTGTGGGAGGTAACAAGCATGAAATGGAGTCGATTTGTGACTGATGTGAAAAAAGAGCTGAGTTTTTATTATTTAATGAGGAGAGTCCTGAGAGGAGTGGCAACACACACACACACACAAGCACACAAATATTCTAAACCTACAGTATTTGTGTGCTCAGGTTCATAATTTTTTTTATTAAAAAAAAAAGTCAATTTTGCCAAAGACAAAATTTTTGCAACAAGTCATTGTTTTTCTGCCTGATCCTCAGATATGCTGTAACTGACACCTTCATTAAATGTTTAGAGGTGTCTGGTTTTCACCACTGTGAGTGTGTGAGTGTGTGTGAGTGTGTGTGTGTGAGAGAGAGAGAGAGATAGCTGAGTGAGATTGTTACCGCACACCTTTATAATTCAGCAGCTATTTGGTCGTTTAGGAAAAACAAAAGGCACAAGGAAAAAGCACGAAGAGCAAGAGAATCACCATCACCATGAACTTCATAAGTAATAAATCATCTCTTCGAGAGAAAGGCTTCAACGTCATGACTTCATTTTTTTTTTTTTTTTTTTTACTGAAAATCTTTACTCGATGAGATGTTGTCTATGTTGTAGAACCCAAAAAGATAAAAGATTAGAGGATAAAAACGTATTTATAACAAAAAGGAGATGAAAAAAAAAATCCCATAAATATTTGTTAACCTGTCAAATACCTACGTGTGTTGATTAGAGACAAAGTCAAGACTTAATAAGAGAGAAATGTGAAAGTAAAGTTAATAATCTGCAATAAAAAAGGTAATTTTCCATCAGAGTGCAGTTTTCCTGGACAACTTTACATAAAACTATATTTAAAAATACTTTATGGTGACCTTTTTTTTTTCTAGAGACTTCCATGCATATGGCATACTGGACGTAAGTGTACCACTGCTGTAATGATTGAATGATAACAAGCCTCCAGTCACTAGGTGGCAGCAACTCATACAGTGGTTTCAATACCCAGGGATGTGGACTGAGAGAGAGAGAGAGAGAGAGGAGCGTGAAAACATTTTCTGTCCCCAAGGGGGAGCATGACAGAATATAATTGAGACCCACTTGGTTTAAACACGTCATACTGTACATGATTAAGGGCTGTGGTGCCACCTGGTGGCCATAAACTATATTTAGACTAGGCCTGTTAATAAATATGTAAATATTTATCTATCTAAAGTATATATACCTGGCCAACTAATTTACATATGTCTGTATATCTATCTAACACAGGCATGGGCAAACTAAGGTCCGGGGGCCGGATGCGGCCTGTTCATCTTTTTAATCCAGCCTGCCAAACATTTTCCAAATGATATAATTTATTTATATTTTCAATATACTTCTGCATTTTCTCTGCAATACCACATTTTCCCAATAGATGGCGTAGAAAATGATAAAAGCATTTTAGCATTTTAGCCTTAATGCATGACTTTTCGTCCCCTCTGATCAATTTTAGGACAATTGTGGCCCACGTCTGATCTAATATATATATATATGGTAATATTCTGCTCTAACATTTGGTTATAATACACTGTACATGCTATTATATTCTGCTGGAACTGTTTATACATGTGTACTTAGTTAACTGTTTAAATACTTTTTTGTGTTTATACATAATATAGAAAAATGTTTAAACAACTGTCAAATTATAATACCATAGAGATAATACAGTGTACCACAGTACAATATGCACTGAACTCTTAATAACAACAATGCACATAACTATAACAGTCCATGCACTGTTTCAGGGGGTTTTCTTTATTTCTTTCCCTGTTGTGCTGCTGTTCTTATATTGTATTACTTTAGCCTTGTGTTTTTATGGTGCTGTACTGCTACTGGATCCTTAATATGTCTTAATAAGTCGGACTGAAGAGGTCCATCGTAAAGCAGAGCAGGTGACCAGGCTTGATTTAACCTAGTGGGTGCTTAAATCACCCGAGGGTCACAAGTCACTGTTGACATTAAGAGAAAGTCGCCCAGATTAGTATCTTTGCCCCTAAATGGCAGGGGAGTGGACTCGAGTCGCATGACTTGGACTCGAGTCGGACTCGAGTCATCAATTTGATGACTTTAGACTCGACTTGACCAAATGTAAAGAGACTTGCAACTCGACTTGGACTTTAATTAATTAATTAATGACTCGTGACTTCACTTGGACTCGAGCCCTTTGACTCGACAAGACTTGATACTTTCTCCAAAACCCAAAGTGATCTGTGTAAATACATTATTGTTTTATTTAAAAGGACTCGAAACAGAAACGTAAGGACTTGGGACTTGACACTTTTCAGTCTTGACTTGGACTCGACTCGGACTTTGCCTGTCTTGACTTGAGACTTGACTCGGACTTGAGTGCAAAGACTTGAGACTTACTTGTGACTTGCAAAGCAACGACTTGGTCCCACCTTTGCTGAATGGTGATGAAATGACCCCCCGGCAGGCTTGGCCTACCTCTAGCACAGTTCAAGGACCTGAGGACAGCTTCATATAACCAGGCTGAACAGTGAGAGAGAAACGGCTGCCGGTGAATGCCATTCTGACAGGTATGGTAAACTGTGAGGACGCCAGTCAACAATCTACTGTTAAAAGTGTTCAAGTTTGATCCAGTTGACATCACGCCAGAACAGAACAGTCTTCTAAGTCACTTCTACTAAGTTTGAACAGATTTATTTACATGATACAATTTATTCTGTATTAATGGAAGATAAAGCACACTGCTGTGTATAAATAAAGAGGTTTGTACGAACTCACATAACTAAAGTGTAAAAAAAAAAAAAGTTTTTTTTTTTAAAAAGGACAACACAAGAAGCAAAAAAAAAAAAGAATGAATAATCCATGACTTTCACAAGGTTCACTAATCGCTAGACACACGCGCACGCAGTAGACGCCCCCCCCCCCCTGCCCTTACTGTGAATAAACGTATCAGATCATTATAAAAAGGAGTAGAGATTATTAAACAGTGAAAATAGAACTAAAGGGAAAAAAAAAAAAAATGGAGTTAAAATCAAACAGGCTGCTCATCATCATCATCATCACCACCACAACACAGTCAACTCTATCAACTAATTCGCTTTTAATTGTAAATAGAAAAAGAATTGAACGGCACAGGTCAGGTGACACCTGTGGTCATGTGACTGTTTCAGTGGATTTTGTTTTGATTTGATTTTTTTTTTTTAAATAAAGTCACAGCATTAAATCTAATCTAAAGAAACGGATGAGATTTTTTTTTAAAAACTTTTCCTGTACGTGCTCGCCCTGCAGACAGACAGACGGACGGACGCACACACATACACACACGTACACTGTCAAACAAAAAAAAAAAACAGTCTCTTTAAATTAAGGCCAGTGTTGACAGGACACTGGCAGCATGAAAAGCATTCATTCACATCATTCAGACCAGCTCAGACAAAACACACACACACACACACACACACAGGTAACGACAATGTGCCGCTTTGCTACTCAAGCCAGCAGAGAGCAAGCACGGCAGAGACATCCCATCGGCCCAGAGCAGTAACAGTCACGAGTTCTAACGCTGAAGTCTGCAGCTGACTGGACCCCTTTTCAATGGTAGAGGACAGGGGTCAAAAGGTGAGGTTTCTCTAAAACTGGACTCTGCAGCACCTTAAAAAAACCAGTTCATGACCAAATCACAAGGTTGAAACGAGAGCGAGTGCCGATGAAGCGACCGTAGCGCCTGTACTGAAAGCTACACTGAGACAACGTCAACAAATATGGCACCGGATGTGCCGCAGTTTTGAGGAGCGTCCACTGGATCTACACCGAGCTGTTCTCTTAACCATTGGCGAGCTAACATCAACATGCTCAAAGCTACATGTTAGCATTGGGGGAAACAATCTGTCTGTTCAATGACGTCAATAAAGGAGCAGATCAATCACAGATTGGTCGGTGTTTCCACCGGAAGAGTGAGTGAGGATCAACAGAGATTCATTCACCAACGTACGTGACCTCAGTAATGTCCAGCTTTAGGGAACACTCCCCCCTTAACCCCCCCGTCCCCAGACCCAGAACAGAACAAAGCTGAAAAACACATGTGAATTTCCATGCACTGGAGGAAAAGTCCTGAATTGAAGGAACCAGACAAGAAAATAAAAGGAAGGATAATCAGTTTCTTCACTTCACACTGAAGCTTGGGCTCAAGTCTCTCTTCTTTGTTAAATGTTATTGTTCCTGGTTTTTTTTTTTTTTTTTTTCCTCTCCCAAAGTCAAACTCCAGAGTTATTCATATTCTTTGAATCTTGTCGGCGACCACCACCGGGTTCTCTTTGCGGATCTTGGCGGCGGCTTCGGCTTTGTAATCGTACGGACAGTTGTGTTTGTCGGAGTAACGGTGGATTCCACAGAACAGGTTCCCACAGCGGCAGTCAAAGCCTGGGATCACACAAAGCAGGTCAGTCTAACAAACAACAACGGCCGCTCACACCAAACAGGCTCTGTTGAGTGACTGACGGTTCGATTCCCCTTAGGGCATACGTGTCAAACTCAAGGCCTGGGGGCCAAATGCGGCCCCCCGCGCCATT
>NC_024320.1:595659-598417 GCF_000523025.1 Cynoglossus semilaevis
TTTTTTTTTTTTTTTTTTTCCTCTCCCAAAGTCAAACTCCAGAGTTATTCATATTTTTTGAATCTTGTCGGCGACCACCACCGGGTTCTCTTTGCGGATCTTGGCGGCGGCTTCGGCTTTGTAATCGTACGGACAGTTGTGTTTGTCGGAGTAACGGTGGATTCCACAGAACAGGTTCCCACAGCGGCAGTCAAAGCCTGGGATCACACAAAGCAGGTCAGTCTAACAAACAACAACGGCCGCTCACACCAAACAGGCTCTGTTGAGTGACTGACGGTTCGATTCCCCTTAGGGCATACGTGTCAAACTCAAGGCCTGGGGGCCAAATGCGGCCCGCCGAGCCATTTTGTGTGGCCCGCGGGAGCTTAAAAAGCATTTAATAAAGGCCATGCAGCAGAGTTTATCAACCTATGAAATTAAAAGGTTTTTTTTTATTACACAGCAATGAATAATATTTGTAGCTTGAATAAATAATAATCAATTGCAGATACATGTATTAGTCTGTTATGGAGGAGCTACATCTATACCAGGATCTATTCTGTTTGTATCAAAGTCTGACTTTTAGTTTAAAATATTGCCAGATTATCGTCAAATAAAGAAAGTAAATGGAAAAATGTTTTTTGAATGAAGTAAATTAGAATTTTTTAATTTTTTCACTGTGTCCTACGGCGGGCTGGTACCAAAGGACCTATGGACTGGTACTGGTCCGTGAACCAGGGGTTGGGACCCCTGATCTATACAATGTTCCATTTAAAACCGGCCCTTCAACAGGAACTGTATTGTTGATGTGGCCCCCGGTGAAAATGAGTTTGACAGCCCTGCCTTAGGGAGTTCAACTGCGGTTTCTCACCTGTGAGTCCGACCTTCTTGCGGCAAATGAAGCAGCGGTTCTTTTTAGGTTTCGGGGCGTCTAAGGTTTTGGACTCTTCACTGCCAGCAGTGGAGGGGGGATGCAGAGAGACGGTGGGCTGACTCACTACTGCAGAGGTAAGAATCCCAGGTAAGAATCAAAACCAAATGAGAACACCAGGCCTGTGGGAACGGTCAGTTTTAATTTTTGTGGTACCGACCTGGTTCTGTCAGATCCACTTGACTCTCCTCACAGGACAGACTCATCTCGGTCAGCTGCTGTGTCACAGAACTGGGTGTCGACATCCCGCTGGGGGGGGGGATAAAAATAAAAATAAATAAATAATAAAAATGTCACTGTTTAGAATATTATACTAAACAGTGACATTTGTCTTTCTTGGACTTTGGATCGGACAGGAAGTAGTTTGACAGTCTACTGAGTTCACTTTTTGACACTGTCTTGTCAGATGTACTGCAGTAACTAGTATTGAGGTTTAATTTGAAATATTCTAATCAAACCTGGCCATGAAAATTGAGAGTGTGAGAGAGAGAGAGAGATGGCCATGATGATTGAGAGTGTGAAAGAGAGAGAGACAGAGAGAAAGAGAGACAGAAAGAGAGAGCGAGAGAGAGAGCGAGAGAGAGAAAATGGTACAGAAAGTCGAGAGCAGTTTGAGCCCCTGTCATGTTGAAGGGTGAGTTGGTTATACAGGAGCTGTTAAAACTCTGTTTATGTTCTGTTGTGGTCAGTGTGGCTGATAATAAAGACCCCAACTTCACTGTCTCTGTTTACCTCTGCTGTGGACAAGCACAAAGTGAAGGGAGTTAGCACTGGAGCTAATGTTAGCTTCAGCCCCGGAGCAGATCACTAAGTCTCCCTTGTATATTTCAACTACGGTCGAGGCGCTGAAGCCGGAAAGAGCTAATGTGTAACAAGAAGTGCGGCCTATATACAGTATGCACAACTGTTTTTTTTCTTTTTAAATTTAGTGGGTGCGACCTATATTTAGGTTTGTTGATTCGACAGGAAATTACAGTAAACATATTTATGTATGTATTTTGTATGTTTACTGTTGCTGATTGTTGGTTGTTGACTGACAGACTGAAATTGTAAGTTGCTTTGGATAAAAGTGTCTGCTAAATGTATTTATAATTGGAATTAATTGGAATTGTAGCTAATGTTAGCTCCGGCGTCTGTACCGGTACTGTTTTAGCTAACATTAGCTCTGATGTCTGTACCAATACTGTTTTAGCAAACGTTAGCTCTGATGTCTGTACCAGGACGGTTTTAGCTAACGTTGGCTCTGATGTCTGTACCAATACTGTTTTAGCAAACGTTAGCTCTGATGTCTGTACCAGGACGGTTTTAGCTAACGTTAGCTCTGTTGTCTGTGCCGGGACAGTTTTAGCTAATGTTAGCTCTGGTGTCTGCACCAGGACTGTTGCAGCCAATGTTAGCTGTGGTCTTCAGTTGATACTGAACTGGAATTGAAAGTGAAAAAGAAGTGAAAAGGAATTACTTGTTATTGTGACACAGCACACCATTGCACACAACCAAATGTGACCTCTGCTTTTAGCCCATCACCAAAGTGAACAGGGGGCATCTTTAATGACCCGAGGAGCAGTAAGTGGGGACGGTGCCATGCTCAGAGCACCTCAGTGGCAACTTGGCAACCGGCCTCAAACCTGAAGCCTTCCGGATCCAAGTCGCTTCCTTAACCACTAAGCCACCACTGCCCGAAGTACTGCAGTGACGAGTAAACTAGTCACACTTGTTCTGTATGTGTCGTGTGTAAAGGTGGAGGAGCTCCTTACCTAAGAGCCTCTGCAGCTACAGCCTCACATGACGAGGCAGCTTCGGTCGCAGCCTCCGCTGCGGCAACGGCGGGGGGGGCGGGCGTGTTTCAGG
>NC_024320.1:598462-644906 GCF_000523025.1 Cynoglossus semilaevis
ACCCTGGAGCAGCTGCAGCAGGCGGGGGTCGTGTTCCCCCCCCCCCCCAACACGTGTAGAAGGAAAACACAGCAGGTCTTACCCACGACACTCAGAGAAGTGACACCACCATTGTTTTGACGTGACAGGTGTTCCTTATGACACACCGAGCACATGCCATTAGTCCTGGGATTGCCATAGAAACCACACCCGGTGGCGCAGAGCATAGGAACGGGGCTCTGATTGGTCTCCTGGGCCATAGTCTCGTCTGCTGCCCTGTGCACTGACCTGTAGAGCAACAAAGAGGCAGCAATACATTGGTCGGTGTCAGTTGCTGAGTGAAGGCAACATCGAGACAACGTCGACAATTCTCCAATTATGGCACAGAAGATCAGCAATTATACAGAATTTCCCACTGTATCTACACCACTACCACTCCAACACACTGTAACCTTTCGCAGGACTCCCAACTGCAAGCCAGTCTGTTAACTGTTAGCTAGCTAACATTAGATTTTAAATATTAAATGTCAGCTATTTCTACTGGAAGAAATGTGAGAATCAACAGAGATTCAGAAACAAGGACCAAAAAAAAAAAAAAACAAAAAAAAAAAAAATATCAAACCAACAATCTTAGATTTTTGGTCATGAAGCGTGTCCTGTCACGCTGTTTTGGAAACATCTGGAATTTATGTGACGCTGTTTTGGAAACATCTGGAATTTACTGACAGTGTACTTGTGGTCTTTTCATCCTCCATTAACCTGTCACAAAACTGTAACTAAAACTATATTCAGGTTTATAATTCAGCACAACTGTATTTAGTTTATTCATTGAGTTTAGTTAAGGGAATGATGACAGAGCTTCAGTCAACGTGACCTGAATGACCTCGGTATTTCTATCAACTATTCTGGAGGGCATAAAACTGATTTCCCTTCTAAAAAAAAAAATACTAAAAAAAAAAACCTTTTCTAATGATAAACATTACTAAAAAAAAACCCTTTTCTAATGATAAAATCAGTTCATATGAAGGTTCGTTTTGGTTCAAGCAGAGAACCTAGGATTCACATTTCAGAATATGACATCAGATCTTACTTCTATTATAAAGTAAGGAGTAAAATTTCATTTCTGGCCTCAGAAACGTCTGGTGTTACTCGAGGTCACAAGACTAGACTAGACAAGATCCGGTTTTGACCAGTTTAACAGCGACGCCAGTATCTGAGAGATAAGATAAGAGTTGAGTGTATTAGACTCAACAGAAGACAAAAAAAAAAGTAAATCAGGAAATCGTTGGTGTTACCCAACCTCTGGTTCCGGTGGAAGTTTGTTTAAAGGGTTTCCACGGTGAAACCTGTCAATGCCAGTCTGCAAAACAGACAAACTATCAATCCCAGCCATCATGTGTGTGCGTGTGGCAACTTTCCCATGTCACAGGGGACACACTCACTCACGAGTTAGCGCCACACAGTACTGCGAAGAACATGTCTATTTTTAAAATGGAACGCCCACAGCCATGCAGCCAGAAATGATATTGTCATCATCGTCGTAAAACGTGTTTGTCCTCGCCTGAGATGTTTGGAATGATCACCATTTCCTGGTACAGGCAGCAGCGATGTGACGTGGACGTTAACAGTACACGGAACGCAACGTTTCACAACACACCTCACAAACACAAACAACATTTGTTCTGTGATGGAATATGTTTCCTCAGTAGATGGACACGAATGAGACATTTTTGGTCATGCTCTGGATCCAAAGATATGAAAATAAAGAATCAAATAAAAGGCTGTTGTCTTAAAGTAATAGTTACAATTTGGGCATCAGCAGATGGCAGAGCAGCTGACGACGTAAACAGCGTAACAGGAAGTGTCGGCCGTCCAGTTCCTTGGAAGTTGAAATCTGGTTTTGTGTTGGTCAACTGAAGAAATCTAATCCTGCTGTAAATGTGTGGACAACATTCTGAAGTTAACAGTTGCCACATATTACACAGAAACTCAAAAAATATATACATATACTGCAACATATTTCCAGTGTGCTACAATGCAGTGACTTTTCATTTACTAGAAAAAAATTTGACTTTGTTCGACTATGTGACAGTGACTGGCAGAAAGATTCAAGACTCTTTAGGTTCCAGCAGAGGACTGTGAAAACAATAAAGCTATTGAAGATCTGTGCTACTTTTCCCCAATACAAAATATATGTTGTGGCTAGTAAAAACAAACTAAAACTATAGCTGTAGTGATTTCACAGTGGAGTTTCATTAACTTAATTCATTTCCTTTGCTTACTTTGGAAATGTATATTAAATCTATTAAAGTGAAGATAAAAAAAAAATTACATTTCATTTAAGAGCTGCGTTCAGCGGTTCATTTTTACCCTTGTGCTAATCTAGTTCTTAGATACTATGACCTGCAAAACAAAAGACCTTCACAGATACTGTGAATTGAATAGTTAGCTTCATGCTAACACCACCTCGAAGCTCAACATCACCCTCAACTCCACCTCAGATAATGAGGTAAACTCCTCACTCGGACAATAAACAGACACACACACACACACACACACACTCCCCAACACAACAGCTGCTTCTCGAGTTATCGCGTTGTGGTGACAAAACACTGGGCCACAGTCGTGTCACTGCCACAAATCCACCGAGTCATGCTAGCAGGCAAACAGCTGCTACTATCTGCTTTCTCTCTGAAAATAAAACGAACTGTGACCTCAGAAGGACGCGGCAGTCTCAAAGACGTACATTTACAACTATATACAACTACGAGATGTTAACCTACCTTTCTTATTTAAAATGTGGTTTTAGTCAAATGTCCTGACTGCTAACAATTGTTAGCCCCAGACTCAGCAACCGTTTGAAGCAATTCTCGTATTGACAGAACAGCAAAAACTGCTCTGTTGTTGTCGTTTCTTAGTTTAAGTCTACGTTTCAAAACAAATATAGTAAATGTGGCTACATTATCTTATACATATATTGAAACAGTAAACACCCAGGAACACTTAAGCTGAAATCAGTGTGAACTCAAGCAGGGGTGATGTGATCACATATTAAAGTTCTCTTTTAAATGCCCTTAATAAAAGCAACATCAAAGTCGTGCTGTAATAACACCTTTGACCAAATCAAACACGAGTTTCACTTCACTCGTTTTTAAGACATGCTGGTATTTTCGACTAACAAATGCATTAAAGTGAACAAGGATGCTAAAGGCTACCAGCTAAAGTCGAAACAAACTCCTCAATAAACAAAGCTACACAGTTAGCTTCAACTCACCCTCGAACTCAGGCTCTTCTTTAAAACTGTGGAGACTGGTCGTACACGTGTTTAGTTTTAGTCACCTATGTCGAGCCGTGACGGTGGCGGTTGATCGTCCTCTCGTCCCCTCTCTCTCACACACACACACACTTACTTACATACAAACATACACACACAGAACCCCTGCGTCTGCTCCGCTGGTGCTACTGATTTTCACTGACGAGACTCGAGTTTTTAATGCTTCTTTCTCTGCCGACCTGCGGGAACCGCAGGCAACAGCTGTGTGATTTGTCGCCCCCTATTGGGCTGTAAGCAAAGATAAGTAGAAACCGCAACCGATAGTGGCAAAAATGTAGTTAACACGTTGTAATCCACATATGATACAAAACATTGATTTTAACGGACTTTGTCTCACATTTTCAAATATCAAGAAACATTATTAATGTTAATCACATCATGTTTATTTGATTTTTATATTCAGACAATATATAATATTTAGGTTCTCAGCTAAATGTGTTCTAACATTTGCTGGTACTAATCTAAATAATGAGACCAAACTGTTTTTTAAACTTGCGACAGATGATTCATGTGTAAAAAAAAATCCAAAAAAAAAAAAAAAATCAACTATATTTGAAGAAGCTAAAGGGAAGTTAAGCCTTTTTTCATTTTCTAGTTGATAAATGTATCTTATTTATAGTTAAAATAATTATCAATAAATGTTGCAGCTTGCGTGGCGCTTTGGCCCAGAGACAATGTCTCTGTCATTGGTGTGGAACTCCAGGGTTCACCTCCTGGGCAAGTTCGAATTCCAGTTGGGCAGTTGGTACCTTCCAGTGGACTCACCACCCTCAGGAAGGTTCAGGGGGGTTGGTACGGTGCAATGTGATTTGGGTGGTGGTTGTGGAGACTGCTGCCCCCGCGACCCGGTAACGGATAAGCGGATGAAAATGAATGGATGGATGGATGTTGCTGCTTGGCAAGTTACACAGAGAAGATCGAATGTAGAAAAAACCCCCCAAAACTTTATTTCATAAATTGCCCCACAGGATTTACATACAATCAATGTTTAAAATGCAAAAAAAAAAAAAAAAAAATCACAAACATTTAAACAGAAGTTGATCTATTGTGATTGTCTTTACCAACCAGTGAAAATAGGATTATCTCTGCTGTGGAAAAACTCAATAAAAACAAAGGTCAGAAACATCCTTGTCTACCTGTCTGTTGATAAACAGACAGGCTCAGCTGCGCACATGTCTGAAGTTTAGACCTCTGTCACTGCCCTGCTTGTTAATTTAAAATCAATAAAAACATGGATATAAAACAGTGGGAGACTGTTGTTGTTTCTTTGACTACTCTAGTTCTTTTGTACGGTAAATGACTTTGTTTGAAAACTGTATAGTTTATTTCTTCAACACATTTCTATGACGTCAGTGCAAGAAGCCACCAGGCAAATATTTACAGACCTGACATTTTCTTTTCCCTCTTAGTTAAGTCCTAATCCGTTTACAGAAGGTTCTGAAAGACTGATGAGTCTCAAACAGGAAGTCAATGAGTCTCTGAATGAAGTTTTCACAGTAGAAAGGTCTTGGCTTCAGGTGCAGTTTCAGTCTCTTCTTGTTTTAGTGTTTCATCCAGGACATGAGAATTTTACCCAAACTCAGGCACTCTTTTTTTTTTATTATTATTCATTAATTAATGAGGCCAAATACATATTTACAAATGCTACTAAATGATACACCTGGCAATTTTTATATTTATTAAATTATTTATTAAAAAGTACTTTTTAATAAAGAGCTCAGAGGGCAGTTCTTTCGCTGCCCCAGCAAGGGCTCTTAATTTATCTATGGGATAATGTGTTAACAATTCTCTGTTGATAAAAAGTGAATTCTACCTTAAAACGAACGTGATCATGTGATAATTCTATTTGTTTTAAACAAAACATGACATTCAGCTGATTGGACTGGAAACTGACTTTTTAGCTGAGGTAAAGAGTAGTTATTTATTTTCTTTTAAGTATTTTTTTGTGAAAAATTTCCAAAAAAACGACACCATTTGCCTGGTGGCCTGGATATAACAAGACAAAAGAAGCTGTTCGGTAAAAAAAAAAAAAAAAGGATAGAAAACTTTCTATAAAACTACTTACAGCTGATATGTGTGTTTACATAAAGTACAATGTGTGCTGCAACAACCGAGAGTCCACAGAGTTCCCAGCAAGCACACTGAGGAGATGTAACTGAGCGTTACGGCTACGGCTGACCATGTCACTTCCTGTGAACACCCTGGTCTATAGCTCAGTATCGTTGTACTTCTGTGGATTGTAGTAGCCTCTCTTGTTCTGGTCTCCCTGCTGTCCTCTGTCTTCCTGTCCTCTGGTCTCCATGTATGAGTATGGTCTGGTGGGCGGAACCTGAGGCTCAGCACTAGAACTGGACCTGAGCACAGAGAACCAGTTTTTTTTAGTAAATATATATATATGCAGTGGGTACAGAAAGTATTCAGACCCCCCCCTTTAAATTTTTTACTCTTTGTTATATTGCAGCCATTTGCTAAAATCATTTAAGTTCTTTTTTTCTCCCCCTCATTAATGTATACACAGCACCCCATATTGACACCCAATACTGACAGGGGGTCTGAATACTTTCCGTACCCACTGCATATATATATGCTGTATATGTGTATATATATATGTGTATATGTATATATATATGTGTATATATGTGTATATATGTATATATATATATGTATATGTATATATATGTATATATATATATGTATATGTATATATATGTATATATATATATGTATATGTATATATATGTATATATATATATGTATATGTATATATATGTATATATATATATGTATATGTATATATATGTATATATATATATGTATATGTATATATATGTATATATATATATGTACATATATATGTACATATATATATATACATATATATACATATACATATATATACATATATATATATATATATATATATGTATATATATGTATATGTATATATATGTATATATATATATGTACATATATATGTACATATATATATATACATATATATACATATACATATATATATATACATATATATACATATACATATATATACATATATATATATATATATATATAGACTAATCAGTAGAGTATAGACCAAGTGTGGGCAAAGTTTTTGACTTGGGGCCACAATTGTCCTAAAATTGAACAGGGAGGCCGGGTCAGGAGCAGATGGAGTGTGAGTTTGAACTAAGATAGAAGACATGTAAAAGTCATGCTTAAAGGTTAAAATGTTAAAATGCTTTTATCATTTTCTATGCCATCTATTGGGGAAACGTAGGTATTGCAAGGAAAAGGCAGAAGTATAATGATTATAGAAATAAATTATATAATTTGGAAAAGTTTGGCGGGCCGCATTAAAAAGCTGAACGGACCGCATCCAGTTCCCCGGGCCCTTAGTCTGCCCATGCCTGGTATAGACTGTGTGCTTGAGGGAGATGTTCTTACCCAATGGGCTGAGGGCGGTTCAGGTTTGGTTTGGGCAGCTTCATTGGGACGGCATAGATGTCTGGATGTTTCTGTGCAATTTCCAACTGTTAATGCAGTAAAAGCAGGAACCATGTGAGTCAGCGCTACAACCAAAATAAACTGCACACAATGAGCTTAAGTAGTAAGTAAGTAAGTAGTAAGTATGTTCATATTAGTTATGTTTGGACTCGATTTGAATGAATACTCCTAGACACATCAGGTCGGTCTGTGATCTGACCCTGGGTCAAATCAGTGGGGAATTCTTCAGCCAAACATACTACAATATTTATATATATATATATATTACAAATAACAGGCTTTTGTATAAAGCAAACATATTTGTCAACTACAAATAACAGACATTTGTATAAAGCAAACATATTTGTCAACATCCACGTTTATTAGACGATTCAAACCTTACTACTTGTTTTGTACAAATAAAAACTATGCATTTTTACTTGCAATCAACAATAAGAAATCTAAAAACTCTTGTTGTTTATCAGGATTATTAAAGATTTGAATCTGTTTATAGTCATAATTGTTTTCCCTCCAAATGTCCGTCCACTAATAATAATAATAATAATCACAGCAGTAACTGTCACCTACCCGAGCGTTCTCTGCCTCCTGCAACTCCAGTACCCTCTGAGCTCGAGCCAAGTGGTCCATCTTCTCAAAAGCTTTAATCTGACAAGAGAAAAAAAAACCAGAGATCACTTCTGACCCTTGCTGGTTTGGTACTGATGAAACAATAAAACCACGTTGACAGGGTGGGCAGCTCTGAAATGATGAACAACGATGGTGAGACAACACTGATGAAAGTGATGAGAGACAACAAGGACTCGGGGCATTGACAACATGTTCAGTTACCTGCACTCCTTCATTCTAGTGTTTTCATACGAAGCAGTTAAAGTCAGAATAGAAGGAACATTGAAGTAAAAGCAGTTGACCCAGAGAAGGACAAGATAAGGAAAAGTGTGAAATCTATCACACAACCTTTCCCAGGAAGGACTTGTTGGCAGGATCATCCTCCTCCCCCCCTTGTTTTACACTCTTCTCCTCAGAGGGCAGGTTCACACGGTTGAAGGTGGGTTTCACAGCCACAGGAGGAGGGGGGAGTGGTTTGTTGATGCCGACCATGTCAGTGCTGACGGTGCTGCTGGAGCTCCGAGTGGAGTCGGTCCGAGTCTGAGCCCGCACCTGTTCAGGCAGTAGAGAAAATGTTTTTTTTGTTTGTTTTTTTTATCTTGGGAACAACCATTAAAGTATATTAGTGTACTTCCTATAGTTTTCCACTGCCATCTGAGTCCACTGTAGTAAACCCAACCAAAGGATTCCAACTAACACTGTAGACCAGGGGTGTCAAACTCAAATCCAATAATTAATTAATTCATCCACTTATCCGTTACCGGGTCGCGGGGTCAGCAGTCTCCACCCAAATCACATGCACATGCACCGTACCTAAACCTTCCTGTGGGTGGTGAGTCCACTGGAAGGTACCAACCGCCCTAACCGGGATTCGAACTTGCCCAGGAGGTGAACCCTGGGGTTCCACACCAATGACAGAGACATTGTCTCTGGGCCAAAGCGCCACCCCAAACTTAATATTTATTTAAAAAATTAATGGCAATTGTACATGTTTTCCCTTCTCTCCAGATATGTAATGTACATTTTTTTTATATGGAAACAAACTTTAGTTTTGCTTAAACATTGAATTTGGAACAACTTAAGCTTGATATAATAAACACATGAGAAATGATTAAAATAAAACACACATCAGTGGTATTCGTTTCTTATTATGTCTTTTTATCTCAAGTCTTTCGAGTTCCTTTTTAATTTAAATGCCAGCATATAGCCCATATATACTGGCGGGCCAACTCTAGTACACTTTTGATATGATCTCGCGGGACAAATATAATTACACTGTGGGACAGATTTGGCCCCCGTGCCTGTGTTTGACACTTGCTGTAAACTGAAACATTTCCAGTAAATCACACCATTGCGCAAAGTGAACTCCCGATTAAATTGCAAATGAATCCCAGAATTTTAAAAAGTTTTTTTCAATGTACATTTAATACAAATGTCTGTAAACCGTAATATTAATAATGTAGTAAAAAATATTTTTTATTGTCTTTTTACTTAAGATTTATTTAAAAAATGATTTAATAATAAAGGAGGAAAGGACAGGGGGAGGGTCGGAGTGAGGCGTTCTCACCTTTGGGGGCTCAGGGATAAAAGAGGGGGGAGGACTGGGATCTCTATTCAGAACTTCTTTGCTCCCTGACCTCCTCCTACGAGGTTCAGGCCTCTACACACACAAACAAATACACACACACACACACACACACACACACACACAAACAAACACATGCACACACAAACACACGCAGGAAGGTTGTTAGTTTCACTGCAGCCCACACACCAGCACAAACCAAAATGACTGACAGTCTGTAATAACCTGTAATCTGACCTCATCTGGCAGCACTGGCTCTGACGACCGACTGATGGCCGACTTCGGCTGAGGTTCGTCCAGTGGCTCGTCGAGCTCATTGTCGGTGTAAGTCCCCCCCTCGTCTGCTGTGTCGTCATAGTCACTGGTCAGGCGGCTGTCCATGCTAAGGTAGTCTGCGCTCATGGCCGACAGGTAGGACATGCGGTCATCGTGGAGGTCCAGGTCCTCATCTGAACCATCCAGCTGAGAAGACATGCACCAGGGATTAGACTTTGTCAACAAAGTCTTTGTCAACAAGTCAATTGTTCTTTGTTGTTTCTGACATGGACTCACTTTTCCCTCACAGACCCACACTGCTCGTTCCTGCTGCTCCTGAATGCTGTCTTTCACACTGCCGTACCAGCTGTCGTTGGCAGAGTTCAGGTCGATAGTTGCTGCACAAACACAGAAGGTCAAACTTGTACTAGAGCTGAAGCTCAGGAGTCCATTTAACACAGGTTACAGCATGTTAATAACAGTGAGTCTTAAAGAGTGACTGAGTCCAGTCTGGACCGTACCGGTGAAAAGATGTGAGCAGGTTTTCTTCAACTTGACGGCCTGTTCGTACAGTTTGCGCGCGCTGCGACTGGATCCTGGTATAATGCGGTTCCTCATGGTTTTAACTCCCTGTTTGCTGTCAGGGTTAAGGAAGATGACGATTGGATACCACTGAGTGTAGTTCAGGGTGTCCACAGCTTTGGGGGTCACATCCAGGAGAGCGTGGAGGTCCTGAAAGAACAACAAGAAAGATGAGAGGTTCGGAATAGAGTTTTCTTAGTTTTCTTTTTAGCTCTTCTTCCACTCTCTGCACCTGTTCGATGATTTGTCTGATGGTGTTGAGTCGAACAACTCCAGAGGATTTTTCAGTGCCCGCATCTTTAGGCTCCGTCTCTGCACCAGGAGAAAAAAGAAAAAAACAACAATGAGTGAATTTATTCATTTGACATCAGAGGTCAACTCTACAGAGTTCCACCTGAAGAGCTCTTTTTTTAGTTCTCAGGGTTTTAAGTTTAAATCTTGATCACAGTAAAGGCTCAAGACAAGACAACTCTCCATTGTTTAAATCTCAGAGCTTATAGAATATTTAGATTATTGCTCCCAACAACAAGAAACTGTAGTTTGTAAGTTTGATCCCCAGTCATTCTGTTCTCCAGGTTCTTGCTTTAGACCACAAATGTAGACTGGGGATTACGTTAACTGTTCACTCTAAATTGAGCACTGGTGCGAATGGAAGTGTGAATGATTGATTGTTTCCAGTGATGGACTTGAGCATAAGCTGTAGCACCAGCCCTGCTCTACGTCTGCTTGGCTGGGCTCCAGACCCAGCCATGAAAAAAACTGTGATTTTCTATACGTGGCCCAGTGATGGACTTGAGCATAGGCTGTAGCACCAGCCCTGCTCTACGTCTGCTTGGCTGGGCTCCAGGCCCAGCCATGAAAAAAACTGTGATTCCCACTTAATCCTACCCGTGGTCACTTGTTTCCTTTCCTTCCATTAACCATTTTTTCTTAGCTCTCCTTCGTTTGTCTTTATTGCTGTTCACTATCAGACAAACAATACAACTGACCTACAACCTAGTATTAACAAATTATTTTGTTTCGGACTGAGGCCGAAGACTTACTGGCGATGACAAACAGGTGTGGCAGATCGTTGGCCAGTTTTTCATTCACAGCGTCAGAAATGGGTCCAAAGATAACAATGGGTCGTTTGAATCCAGCTGGAGGCCATAGAACAGAAAATCAAATACAGCCAGAGACGCTAAGGAAGAACAAACAACGAGGAGGAACAAATGTAAAACAGTCTGAGGGTCCTTCACATTTGACAGGAATCACTGTCACTGTTTAAATGACTTTGACTGAAGAGCTAAGCTCAGAATTATATCCAATGTTTGTGATGTCGCTCAGACCTGTTCAGAAAAAGGGGTTATTTCTGGAGCTACCTTCTCGTAAAACCACTCTCTCATAAGCTGGGAACTTGGTGGTGAGAGGAACAGCGCTCAGATCTTCTCTGCTCTTCCTCATGTCCTTCTTCTTAGCCGCCCGTTGACCCCTCAGCCTCCAGAAATCTCCTCTGTCGTTTCCAGCCGCTGCTCGGGCGGCGTTCTGAACGTTGGCCATTTGGTCAGCTCTGTTTGGAGGGTAAAATAGAACTTTTAACACATTTCATCTTCAATTTCCTTTTTCTTTCACTCTGATGCTGATGAACTATCTTCCTTCCTATCCTAAAAATTCAACTTCTTATTTCTGTAAGATTTCTTCGTCTAGTAGCCACATTCTCTAAAACTGTCTTCTGGATCTTCAGCATACACTGACTTGCTCAGGTCCAAACAAACCTGCTCTTGTTGGGAATGATTCCTTTCTCCAGCAGCTGGTTGTCACTGGTGGTGCGGATGGCCAACCAGTTTCCCAACTTTCCATCATAAAGAGTGTCCGTCACCTTGAAGATTTCTCCTCTGGCGAAGGGGAGACTCTGTGGACTCTCCTTCTCGTACTCAAAGTGGGTCCTGATGAAGAAGGAGTCGCCTCTGCCCGAGGCCAGAATGTCCTCGTACACTAAGAAAAAACACAAACCAATCAGGGAGCTACACTAAAGTATTAATATATTAAGGAATCTGGAGAGGACATGAACATTGTACTAATACAGAATATAAATCTGTGTAGACATGAATGAAAAGCTGTGTACAATTCATTCTAAAATCATATGAATGTATTTTCGATAAATTATAACAAGAATATAAAACAAAGCACATGTCTTCCCTCACAGTGAGACTATTCCGTCTGTGCAGCTCAGTACCTTCTGGTTTACTCTGGACCAGAATGGTCACGTCCTCTCCTTTAGGAATGTCCAGCAGGTACAGGACAGCATCTTCCCTCAACATTCCTCTGAAGTCCGTGTTGTTCACCTGGAACACAGGAGAAGGCGTTACTATTATGTCTGCGTTGAAAGCAAGAGCTGTACAAATAACATTTCATTATCAATTCAATCCATTTAGTCAATGCTGAAAAAAGTTTCACTCTCCATTAACATTAGGTTTTTTTTCTATTGTTTGGAGAGTCTGTTTCAGATGTTCGTCAGTGTTAACTTCGGACTGACGTCATCACGTGCGTCAACAGCAGCACTTTTAAACCAAGAGTTGGTTTTCAGCAGAAAATGTGTTTGACTGCTGGATTCTTCTTCTCTGGCAGAGGAGATTTTTATTTAAACGACTGATTTCATTCTGTTTTAATCATTGAAGAGTCACCTTCATGATCTGGTCTCCACTGCGCAGACCTTCCTGCTCTGCAGGACTGTCTTCCTGAACACCAGCGATGAAGATGCCAACGTCGTTTCCTCCTGCCAGCCTCAGACCAACGCTCTCTCCTTTTTGGAAACGCACTGTGATTGTGTTTGGTCTGAACAATGGTGAGAAAAAAAAACAAAACAGAGGAGAACCTTAGAACATCACCGGAAAAATCACAACAGAGGAGGGTTTCCAAAATGTTTGACACAAGCAGTCACTGACCCAAAGACTTCCTGGTCCTCAAAACTCGTCTTCACTGGGGCTTTAGACGGAACGTGGAACTTTGGAGCTGGAACTGCCGCTGGTGAGACACAGACAGGTGTTACCTGCTGCTCTGATTTAGTTCTTATCAGCTTTTTACTGTCGCTACCAACGTTTTAGAGAGAGACCAGAATCAGATTCAACAGACAGTTGTCAAAAGTCCAAGTCTAACCCTGATATTCCACTGACTGTGTCAGTAGGGCAATACGGCTGCGCCTTGGTGTGGCTGCATCTAGCACTTCTGTCTACATTCCACGAGGTGCGTTACCGCAGCAGCGCCTTGCGAGCCAGCTTAATTCACATGATATTATAGTAATAATTCCAAGTAGTAGTAGTAGTAATAGTTTCCGTTGCCTCCCACATGTGGATAAGCAGTTGTGTATAATCTGTTTCCTTTATTTTACTGATTTTGGCTTGCTTATTAAGTCCTACTCAGTTTTTATGTAATTGCACTGTAGCGGCGTTGTTAGTTATAGGGTTTTATTTTGAAGTTAAAGAGAAGTTGTGTGCAGATACCATGTCTAATGTCTGTTCTGTTGCAATCTTATCTGTTTAAATGGATGCTGCATCTGTCAGAAATATACTCGCCACCTAACCGAAGTGCTGCGGTCCAGCGAGCTGGAGCTGGGATGCACCTGAGACTGAGAGCACAGACTAGGGATGTAACTATACATTGTGAATTGGTTGGAAATTGATACAAATGCATGCCAATTCGCATTGATTCAAATGAAAGAAATTAATCGTGCATCGAGGTGCAGGGGGGGTAGGATGTGTTATCTCAAAATGTTACTGTCACGAGACTACACTAGGTGGCGGTATGCACCTAAAAATGTTGGTTGTGACCCTCTCTCAAACCATGAGGTCAGGTAACCTTTGTGACATTCAGTGTTCAAACAGAATGTGGGAAAACACTTCTTCCACAGACAGTGTTTCTGTAAAGAAATTTGGATATTTCTGTTATTTAATTAAAGTTTAAGAGGTACTACAAGACCATTGCAGTTGGTAACGGGAAAGTTTAAATAAGAGGCACTAAAAAGAGGCACTACAAGACCATTGCAGTTGGTAACGGTACTTAGCGTAGTTCATACAAAATAATCATCATTGCATTTGGTCATAATTTGTCTGGAGCTCATTTTGTTTAAAAAAAAAAGGGATAAAATGGTATTGTTAACAAAAAATGATATTGTGAGGGATAAAATAGTATTGTTAACAAAAAATGATATTGTGAGTTGAGTGCATCATCATATCCCTAGCAGAGATGCAGCATGATCAACAACGGAGGAAACAAACATGTTGATTGATTAGCCGGTGGAAATCATGGACTTCAGGGCTGCAGTTCACACTGGAATCTAATGGTGGTGACAATGTAGTGTGAACCACGCGCACACAACAGTTAGAGCTCGGCAGAAACAACCTCAACATTGGACATAAAGAGCTGCAGTGTCTTGTCACACTGACCTGGTGGTGACTGTGGCGGAGGCTCCTCCCTCTCTGACTGTACAAGTACGGTGTCCTCAGCAGCTCTGTCAGGAAGTCTGAAGGGTGTGGGCATAGCACCCATCCTTGTAAGTCTGTTGGGTGGCTCCTCACTGCAGTATCAACACAGGTGAACACAGGTGCCATGTTATCTATCTGTATTCTGATTTTTTTTTTTTTTGTCTTATTTTTTTTTGACCTGAGGTCATATAGTTTAACATTGTTTATATGTTTTTTTTATGTTAATCCACATCTTAAATGTTGGGGTTTTATTCTTTCCTCTGATGAAACCCAGCGAATTAATTAATCTGCTACGGCACAAATGATGGAGAATTATATACATATAATACAAGGTCAATGACTTACAGAACATTAAAAATCTTACCTGGGTTTCTCTCTTAGCTTCTCATTGGAGGAGTGTGAGGAAAGGTCAGAGTGGTGGCCGCCCCCTCGCCTGTCGTCCTGTGGTGAGTAGGAGCGATACGACTCGATCTCTGAGATATCTAAAGGAAAACAAAAGGAATGACAAAAAAAAAAAAGAGTAACAACTCGGAACCAATAAATGTCCAGAGTATTTGAGCGGTAACTTCTGTCAGGACATCAGGATTAAGAAGATAAAAGTGAATTAAGTAATACAAAATAACAAATGGACATAAATGAATTTTTTTTTTTTTTTTTTTTCAAATGAATTTGGTTTTAAATGACTCGTGTTAGCTGCAGGTGTGTAGTGTGTTTTAGAAGGACGAAGGTCAGGTCATGACTCACTCTGAGCTCCAGCTAATATTTTAATTATTAGTAGTTACAATAATAACACAGTGGGCTGGTGTTTATCAAGAGTTGTTCTTCAGGTATCCTGGACCAAAGACAGCAGGGTCATTTTCAATGAGATTAAGAATGACAAAAAAGAATAGATAGAAAGTAAGCGAAAGGGAGAGGGGTTTAAAAAACAAAAAAAAAAGGTAAAAAGGACAAAGAAGAGATGACGGACAGAGACGTGGGGAGGGGTGTGTCTGTGTGTGCCAAAAAAACTAACAAGCAGAGCCTAAAGCAGACAAAGTAGGTCACAAGTCTCCCAGCTATCTCACCCTTGCCCCCCCCCCCCCCCCCCTTCACTGATAACACTGACTCAGAACAATCCACTCACACCACATTTGTGGACTGATATAAACCAATCAAGCACAGGCCCAGTGGTCATGTGACATCAAAACCGGGTATAAAAGACAGAGTGATGATGGTGAATAAAGAGGAGTATGAACTGGTGAATTTCTGGTAAGCTCAGTGATGAGGTTAGTGACGTAAAATGAAACTAAAAACTGATGTGTGATTAAAAGCTTTATTTAAATGAAGGGAAATGAACAAATACAGAAACAACAACAAAGGCAAACACCAACACCACAACTGTATATATACAGTATATATACTGTATATGCTCAGATACTTTGTTGATATACCGTAACTACTAATGTATATTTCGATACTGTTTGATTAGCAGACGGTCACTGGGCAGGGATCTGTCTTTACACGGGAAAGGATCTGCTGCTTTTCAACATGGTTGGACTCTCACCATCAAGCTCAGAGTCACTGTCCACCAGAGGTGGGACTCGAACCAGGATCTTCTGTCTGTCCCTCTGCACCACCAGCTTCAGCTTCCCACGAGACTTCTCTATCAGCTTCCCTGCATCACTCAGAGAAAGGTTCTCCGTCACTGTGCCGTTAATCTGGGGGGAGAGGACACAGGCCCGAAGTGAGCATGGAAAAATACTCCTGCATGTCGACAGCAGAACAGTGCAGTTCCTCATGGGGAAAGTAGAAACAGGAAGCATCGGTGCTATTGAACCATAAAAGCCTAAGAGCCGAGAACTCAGTCAGTTACTAGGCCTGTGGCCAGGGATAATTGGTGGAGCATGTTGCCAGAGGGTTGCAGGTTCAAAGGCCACCTGACTACGATGTGTGAGTCACTCACCACCTACTGATATCTACAGAGGATGGGTGTCTGTGTGTCCGTAGAAGTCACTGTTCACAAAGAACTGCAACTGAGCAGCAAAGTATGTGTAAAGATGATGTCAATTCAACTTCTCTAAGGGATGCTGTTCGTTGAAGATCTACATTTTGAAACACACATATCTCGTTTTAATAAAACTGTGTTTATTTAAATATATTTCATATTTAAAGTCTCATGAGTTAGGATTATGTGTTTGTGTGAAAGAAAACTAAAATGTTATATTTAGGACTCAGATTAAGTCTTTCCTCAACACAATCTATCTATGGTACTGATCAATGAGCAGAAGGAAACCCAAGTACCCCTGAGTGAAGACCATGATCATGTGAGACTGCAGTATCTCTACCTTCAGAATGATGTCGCCCTCGTGCAGGTTTCCATCTCTGCTGGCCAGACCTGAGCTGCTCATCTCCTTGATGAAGAGCTGACTGCCCAGACGCAGCCCATACTCTGGGAAGAACGAAACAAAACACATTGGGGGCTGAGCAGGATCCAAACACAAAAGTGACACACACACACACACAAACACACACTACTGTAACAGATGCATTGGTACTTTCTAAAGTTCCACAGCACAGAAGAGTGAGAATTCTTGTCTAGAATAGAGAACCACACATTTTAAAAATGTGAAAATAATCTGAATTGGTTTTGAACTTTTGCAGCCCTCGAGTGAGAAGAGAAGATAATCTAAGCAGCTATGACACACTAATCACCAGATTCTTGGACCATTGCTGACCGTCCAGGTCAAATGTGTCTCTTGTGTTTTGTCCTCAGTCCAAAACCAAATGTCAGTGATTGTCAGTGTTCCATGTCTCTCACCTTCATTGGGTCTGTTCTTCAGCAGCAGAACACTCACTGGTTTGTCCAGTGGTTCCAGATCTCTGGCGGGTCGAGGAAGAGGAATGGGCATAGGAGGTGGTGACGGGGATCGGTCCAGACAGTCCCTGCTCCCACTTCTCCTGATGGGCTCATCATACTTCCTGGGATCGCTTGGAATCCGCTCTCTCCCTCGTTCAAAACTCTGATCCCGGCCTCCCCCCCGTACAGGACTGTAGCTGTCTCGTCTGTTGCGGCGGTCCGGACTATTGGTACGGTCCAGTGTCCTCTCGCTGCGGAAGCGTCTGTCTGGACTGTAATCCCTGTCCAGAGCCCTCTCGCTGCGGTAGCGGCGGTCAGGGCTTTGGTCTCGGTACTTTCTGTGCGGACTGTGCTCACGGTCCAGCATGTGTTCACTCCTGTAGCGGCGATCGGGGCTGGGCTCTCGATCAAGAGTGCGACCTCTGCTGCCATCCCTGCGGTACTGGCGGTCCGGACTCAGATCCCGCTCCATGTTCCTGCCACGGTCGTATTCTACATCGTAGTCGCGCTCATGAGTATGATATCCAGAATCCATGTAGCCACCACCGCGCTGCCTCTCCAGGCTGTGGTCCCGCCCGGCACTGTACACACTGCGGCGGTCCTGGTCGTAGTTGTAGTCGTCACTGGCAAAGACACGTTCACTGGGCGATGGAGGACGGATCATGACGTTGACAGGGATTTTTCTGGGTCTTTTCACCGTCTAAAGGTTTTGTTAATAGAATAGAATAGTCTTTATTGTCATTGTAATACGAGGGTACAACGAAATTGAAACAAAACACAGAGTATTCTATAATTAAAATATTTTGTTTATGAACTCGTAAAAAAACAACTAACGTTTTAATATTAGTTTTAGTTCAAAGGACATTATTTTCTAAAACCTTTCAAACCAGAGAGTTACAAAACAATTACCCCAGTGTGGGATCAATAAAAAAAAAAGAGTTCAATCTTATATAATCTAATCTACTCACCACTTTTGCCACTTTGCCACATTTTCTGAGAGTCTGCACAGCAAAGGTGTGGACTGCCCCATCCATGGCTACAGCATTTACCTGAATAACTCGGTCTTTCTCACTAAACAGACACACAGAAACAGAAAGCAAAAAAAAAAAACTAAACAAAACCCAAAATCAGAACAACATCAAATCTGTAAATATAAATAAATGGTTTTATAAATGTCAACAGTGAGTGTGTTGTAAATGTAAACTTTTGAAACATTTGTTGAAATAATGAAATTATTCACTAATCTCCACAAACGTCCACTCAGTTCCAAATTAAATTAGTAAATTAGTCCGTACAACAACAGGCCATCAGCGGGTCCTCCCTGCAGGACATCTGACACCACAATGGAAGTCTCTCCTGTCTCCTCATTGGGGTTGTCCCGTCCTCCAGACACTGCAATGCCAAAGCCCATCTTTGAGTCCTAAGACAAGAGAGACAAAAGATAGATGTCAAGAGCACAGATGTTCAATACCAATTTTTTTTCAGATCGCGTAAGAGTACTCACGCGACTACTCACCGATACCTAGTACCGATTTCAATACATAAAACGTTTCAATGAACACAATGCCAAATATCTTTTAATAAAATCATTACATTCTGAAAAAGGCAGAAGAGTCACCACAAAATAGTTTTAATGTTTATAGTATAACTGTAAAATAAAACACAAACAACTCTGTGAGATTTAGTATTTGTTTGAACTGCATTCAGGAATAGAAAATAAAACTGGCTTGATTTTTACCGTAACCTTTCGTAAAGTTCACTGTAGCACTAGCAATTAATACTCTATTTAGTGCACACAGTTTCGCTCCCTATTTGTGTTCACACTGTAGACTGAAAGGCGACTCTGTCACCACGGAAGAGTAGCTTTTTATTTTGTGTAGTCCCTGTAGCAATATCAGGTAGTTAGTACTACTTAACATTATCATTTTTTCCCCTTGCGTATGGGTGGCCGGCATCAGCAGCCTATAACAAGTTCTGATACTTGCCCATCCCTAGTCAAGAGTGTCTTTTTTTATTTGAAGAACATTTGAGATTAAGGGTTAGTTTTTTTAAGTAAATTGGAACTTAGTCGGTGGCTCTTTGGCCCAGAGGCAATGTCTCTGTCATAGGTGTGGAACCCCAGGGTTCACCTCCTGGGCAAGTTTGAATCCCGGTTAGGGCGGTTGGTACCTTCCAGTGGACTCACCACCCGCAGGAAGGTTTAGGGGGGTTGGTGCGGTGCAATGTGATTTGGGTGGCGGTCATGGAGACAGCTTCCCCGGCGACCCAGTAACGGATGAGCGGATCAAAATGGATGGATGGAACATAGTCTCAACTTAATCAATAGAACTATTTTAATTCTCGTATAATTATTTCTTAACTGTTTATAAAATATAAAATCTGATGAAATCAGCACTGATTGGTCCCTGCAAGATTTTGTCTTGTTTTGACTGGCTGACTACTGCATCAATCTATTTTGTCTTCACCATTTTGTCCCTCAGAACTTCCAGTTGTTATCCAAAATTATAACATCTCAACAGCAATTCGGAATCTTTTATTCCCTGTCTGACTGATCTCAGATTTGAATTTGACTCAGCAACTGTTCACTAGAAAAACATTGTCATGTATAATTTTCTTTCTAGTTCAAACAACTTCCTTAAATAGAGAGTCCTTTTCAGAAAATGTGTTGAGTCTCTGGATGATTTCTGCCATCGTTGCTGCTCCAATCTGTTCAGATGAGATTAGGGCAGATTTGATGACCCTCTCCCTTTATCCTCTCCTTTCTATCTGTACTTAAATGAAATACAATATCCTCTACATCTAGTGTGTTTGAAGCAGATGGTGCTGGAGAGTTGGTTTTAGAGACAATAGCAAATAAAAATGTAGGTGTACAGGACAAATGTATATGCATACATTTATACCTATACATCTGTCTCACTGTTTTAAGTTAATCTTATTTCTCTTCAGAGGTCATCAGAGGTATAATTAGTTGTTAATCATTCCCCTGTGTTTAAACACCACACAGATGTTTTGCCCCTCATCAACTCACCCTGTGCAGAGTCACAGTGTACTGCTCCCACACAATTTCCTCCATGACTGGGTTCTGGGAAGAAACAGAAGAGTGACATGTCAGGTTGGACTTTCCTCAACAGATACATACAACCTGTAACAAACCAAGCCAACTCATTCATTGATAACCTGTAACAAACCAAGCCAACTCATTACACTCTAATGTTGTGACACAAATGACAAGAGAAACCACAAGCCTTTACACACTGCTACAAAACAAAAACTGACAAAAATAGATCTGACAAAGAGAATAAATATTAATGTGGTAAATTGAATTGACTTCGAAAGAAAAACTAATAATGCAATTCAAAATAATTCAGGAGGAAATCAAGAGCCTTCCTCAAGATAGTTATGAAAACAAGTGGAATCAGAGATTAAGGTCTTGTCTTTAAATCATATTAAAATAGTGCTGATAGTTGTCCATTCATAATTTACACCTCCATCTAAGGTCGGAATGAAGAATTATTGAGTTGATTAATTGTCAGCTACTGTGTGAGTTTTCCACAAAGCAATTGAGTGATAAGAAACATGATAATTCGTTACAGCTGTTTGCACTTTTCGGTCACGGGAATTGTAAGTTCACTATCAAATGTGACGTCTATGATATTAAAAATAATAAATAACAGGTTCACAAAGAACACCCTGTCACATCCACTTGCCCTGACCAGAGATTGGAACAAAGCTGCAGCGATGGGTTTAAGTCTCACTCACAAGTCCCTGCAGGATGCGTATGGTTTTGACAGCGTGAGCCCATTTCCTGTGCAAACTGAGGACAGTCTTCATAGTTGGCAGTCTATCTGTGTGAGCTCCCCTCTGCTGATGCTCCTCTCTTCTTCTACTCAGTGCGAGACTAATGCGCACTCAGCATCCCAGCATCCACCACCACCAGCAGCAGCAAACTCAGATCTCTACGCATCTGCCCGCCCTCCTCTGATGTAACTAGGATTCAGCTGTCCTACATTCAGTACAAATCCTACAGTACATCCAGTACACCGTAAACAAATGCAGCCACATCAGCAGGGAACACGCAACGATAAACCCCTGTAAACTGTTGGTCAAACATGACAAACCTTCACTCTAGTTTAATGTTGGACTATAAATCATAACACATGGCACCTGGAACTAAAAGTTTCTAATATGTTACACTTCTCTGCAAACCATATGAAAAACAGATTTTACATTAAGAAAAAAAGACATTGTTCTGTTCAGTTAACCATAGGCCACCAGCAAATTCACAAGCTGCACAAAAAAAATGTCATTCAATTCATTTGAATACATTTGAAGTCTAAGACTAGAAAGAAAACATTTCTAAAATATTTCCCATTGGTCCCATCGTCTTGTGAATATTCTTTTGTACATAAAATTTAGGCGGAGTTGTACATTTTTTTGAGTGAATTCTTATTATTTTTCAAGTGATTGAACAGGTTATCAATAAACAAAAACTTGTGGAGTAGACTTAGGAATGACTATGATTATCTAAAAACAATAAAAAAACAGTTAGCATATCCAAATTACTGATCTGTCTGCCACTGGTTTTAAATTGACGGCAACTGTCTAAATATTTATTTTTAGTAATTTATCTTACAATACGAACTGAAAATGCCCCTATGTTTACAGGTGTAATACAAATATTTATAGTAGGGTTAGTCTGTTTTACAATCGCCTACTGTACTCGGGTGTCTAATGGCTCATGTGAGCCTTTTACAGGCCTCCAGTGTAAACGAAAAGCGTTTTTGAAGTAACTTTTTTTCTGACAACCACACTGTACAAGCCTGCTCTCTACCGGCCAACGTGCTAAATTACGCCATAATTGTTCAAACCGATTTACAAACAACTTTTTAATATGGAAAATTACTCTATAAAAATAGATTAGAAATTAATTCAGAATATGACTCACCGCACTGACTACGTAATGACGAAAACATAGCCAAATAAAACTTATATTACACCACAAAATTGTACAAAAAGACGCGACTTTTGGAATCAAGAAAAAAAGAGAAAATATCCAGACGATTAAGACCAAAAATTGTATCACGAAAATTTTTTTAGGAACGACTTTCTCCACAAATTTTGAATCGTTAACGTCCGTCTCTTCGGTTAGCTGGAGCAGGTGTAGCAGGATGCAACGGTTTTTAACTCAACTTTTTTTTAACTAAAACTCAACAGTTTCACACAAAACGCCCGCAGTGTGTGTTGTTCGTTGTCTTTGTGGTGGTGTCTTATGTTGAGTATATGTTGAATAAACATGTCGGTACTTACGGTGAAGTATTTATGGTGGTATGTGCTCAGAGAGAGCGCGCCCCCCCCGTTCACTGGCATCACGCTCTTAAGTTTGAAACGGTCCCAGACAAGTCCTCGGGATTTAAACTAGAGAAGTGAGTAATTCGAGTGAATTCTAAACAGAAAATGAACATAAGTGATGGGAATTTCCAAATATGTCCTCCCTGACGCCAATGTCCAAGGTTAACGACTTAAAACACACTTTGAGAGAAGACAGTAGCACCGGCTGCTCCTGGCTTGGCTCAGATTAAACCAATAGAAGACAGGAGACGGGGGGGCTACGGTTTAACTTTTCTACTAATATTTGACCGTGTGAAAAGATTAGTTGTTCCCGCCTATAAAACAGCAGTTTTATTTCTTTACAAAAACTTGAAAAGTGTGTATGTAGCAGTGACGAACGACGGTAAGAAAAACGAGTGTTTTCTTTTTAAAAAGAAAAGCGTTTCACCCCTCTCCCATTATTGGGATGGATGAGTCCAAAAATAATTGATTTTGAGAGAACCTGGTTCTTTAACCCACAAAAGCACTTACAAATACAGAAATGTCTTATGAAATAATGAATTGCTTAAGTTTTTAATAATTTGTAAAAACTGGCAAATGCACTTACTATGTCCTCTTAAATGGCAACACTTTGGTCGTTTGGGGTCGAATTATAACCCACTTTAAAATAATCAAGTATATACTGTCAATCAATTATGCATTACATTACTTATGTGAATGTCAAATTCATTTAAAAAAGACTTGGAATTTAGGGCCAATATACACCATTTATGTAAGAAGTTGTAAAAAGTACCATTCAAAGTTTAATTTGAGGTCAGAATGACAAAAATCCCACAACAGTGGAACTTAAGATAGAGAAACAATGTATGGTATTCTCTTTGGAGTAGTCACAAAATACAGGCAAATTTAGACAGTCCTTAGCGTGTACGACAACCGGGGCAATTTTCAAGTTCAAAATTTTGTTCTTCGACAAGTGAGCTGGATAACCAAGGTTCCACTGTATTGTGGTTAATCATGCGACCATGAGTTGGGAAAATTTGCTTAGAATTTACCCCAAAACTCCCATTTAAGCAGAGTAGCAGCGGTTGGAGACAATCGGCATGATTATTCGACAAATGTCTGTGAGAAACAATTTGTTACTGTACTCCAAAAAAAAAACAAAAAAAACCTCAAAACTTCAAAAACTCTTTTTAACATCTATTAAGACAATCTTGTGTAGTCTGTACATAGCCTTAGCTGCTATTATCTCCAGAAACAGTTCTAACCAGAGTTCACCTCAACGTCTCACCCAAGAATTTGAATCACTGGATTCAGGAATGTATTCCCTGTGAAGGTAGGGTCCAGCCCAGATTGTGTGATAAGACCCGAGGTCAGGGCTCAGTGCAGCCCAGTCACATTCCTCCACACCAGATTACAGAGACAGAGAGACAGAGACAGAGAGGCAGAGAGAGAAAGAGAGAGAGAGAGAAACAGGAAAACTACCCCCTGCTGCAAAACAATGAAAACATCTTCACGGGATGCACTCAGTGGACGGTGTGGGAAATAATCATATAACAGGACGAAACAGCCACAGAAGAAAAGTAGGTGCTGGTATGTGGTTAGCCTCATATAACAAGAAGCTATGACAAATATGTTGACACTCTTGTACTCACAGCAGCTAAATTAAAGGTCTAGAAAAAGTAGACAGCCATGTGCAATGTTCCCACACTAACTATTACTATTGTTATGTTGTGTGTGTGTAACACTATCTAGCCTATGATGCATGCAATGTTCCCACACTAACCTCTATTGTTATGTTGTGTATGTGTGTGTAACACTATCTAGCCTATGAGTTTAAGCCAGTCCATTCCCGTTTTTCTTTTTTTAATCAGCACCAATCTAAATGATAAGAACATTTGCCAATATTAAAATGATCTAAAATCTCAAAATGTTATATTTTGTTATTATTCCTGCCATTTATATCACTACAAAATATTCTGTAATATGACGAGTGAAATCTTTGAAAGAGCTTTTTTCGGTTCCACAGTGTAACCACATGCTTGGCGCCTGCTGGGGGCAGCCTGTAAACAGCATATCTACTGCTAACACAAGATATAGTTCAATTTTTTTTCTTCAATGTAGGCCATTGTAACAATGCAGTGCAGGTCCACTGGACTGGATGATCTGTTCAAACGGCCAGTTAAAACAATGAGGTGCCTGGGACGTGACGTGGCCCTGGTTAATCATCCGTCCTGGACAGAGGAGGGAGGGGTCCTATGTTCACATAAGGAAACAGGAAACAGGAGGAACTCTGGGACACAATGAGTCACTCCATCAGCTAATCATAATAACAGTGTATCACAGGTCCTTTCACAACCCTCTAACAACATTTTGCCTCAGCTCAAATTCTCCTGAGACAATTTTTGTCTGTTCCTGTGACAAATGCAGATTTTTTTTTGTTTTTGTTTTCAATGAGATGTTTAAAGATTTAAGAGATGAGTTTGCCACATGCTCAGTTATGTAACTCCTTAAACGCAATCATATTTTGTATGACCCAAGTGAAAAAGGACAACAGTGTCAGAAGAATTAAGAATCGAACATGGTGAAAATAAATAAATAAAAATAAAATGTTTTCTCCTATATACATACAGTACATTAACTGTACTGTAGTTAATCATTGAATATGAACATGTTGTAGCTAGTAAGTATGCTTGTGTTTTACAATCATTTCTCTTTTGTACTTTGTTAATTACATTACAAAACCAATTTAAAGTAAAGGACGTGACAATAATATAATATGGGCTTTTCTGCTCTGTTTCCAAAATCTTCTCTTATACTCTGTTGACTCTGCAACATCAGCGAGAGAACGTCACTGCTACCAATGTAGAAACTGTCACTATCAGTGTCAGCATCTCCACTTCCATCAGTTTTCTGTACACGGCCACCTATAAATTCTAATGTGATAAAAAAAACTTCTTTTGAGAAAATAAAAAAAAAAGTTCCTGTTTTTTATGTTGTCACAGTTCTGTTAGTAATGGAAAAAAGAGTTGTTCTAAACAGAACAGAAATGGTTCCAGTTTGCAGTGGTTGTATCTTGGTTAACAATGAACAACGTACCATAGTAATAGCTGAGCAGCTGCGGGAGGAGAGGCGACGTAGGTACAAGTATTGAGCTTCTCTGGACCAACAGAACTTGCTGCTGCACTTTAGAAGATCAGTGCTGGTCCGGTCAAAGCCAGGCTGGTTCCTGTGGAAGACAGCAGGTTAATAAATGGAACAGAGCAGAGTGTCATTTGCATCTCAGCAAACTCATCATCTACTGTTCAGGCACTTGTACCAAGTGACATTTTGACAGAACAAATCTGCCATTAGTCCACACCTACCCGTGGTTTACAGGCTAACTCTGCCACAGCCCTATCAAAATACTGTATTACTTTATTGACTTTCTCAGTCTAACATTTATATATTTGGTTGTTACCATCAAAAACATACTGTAAAGGATTTTATGTTTTTGTCGGCAACAACAAAATATACTATATACATATTACATATGCAACTTTTGGAAATGAAATGTTTGCACAACATGTTGCAAATGTCCTTTCTCTTAATTACATTCATACTTTATGTAATAAATGATTCTATTGATTATTTCAACTTTTTGCTTCTCAAACTACAGTAAATTCGACCTGTCTGAAAATGAAAATCTAATCCAAAACGAAACAATGAAATAATTTTTTTAACAACAACATTATTAACAAAAAGTTGTAAAACAGGTAGGTGACATAATGTCACAGTTAAAGTCAAGTGACCTAAAAGGTTTGTTTACGTTGGTTGACCTAAAACTGTTCCAGAAACTAAAGATAAACAAACTGCTCTGATGACAGAGTAGGGGTTTCAAGTGTGTGTGTGTGTGTGTGTGTAGTTGGTCTGGGTAAGATATAGATTTTTTTTTTTAGACACATGTTGATATATTTCATACTCCTTATAGAATTAGGCTTTCGTTCTTCATATGGATATTAGAGCTATTGCCCTAAAATGACAAGAAATGAATCATGTTTAATTAATCATGAATTAATCACAAATAATAGTGATCAATTCAGAACTACCACAGTTTTAATCAGAATAAAAAAAATTCAACAACCGTATTTAATGTGTTTGCATTATAAAAGTATGTGAATGTATGCAAGCAAACTGCTCAAATATATTAATCAATGGTACCAATAATACCACGTTCAAAGAGTTTATCAGACACTTAGAGATTGTCTTGGACAATCTGACTTAGGGAAGGTAGTCACGATACCAGAATTTCCATGACTCTCGATAATTATTTGATACCACAATAAAAAACAAAAATAGGGCCACGTACTTTTAAATGCACTACTTTATTTTAAAACTGTTTCCAGCATATAAGATCACTGTGCTGCAACATATCTTTGCGCAGAAGTAGCCTCCCAGTATATAAACACAAACAAATACTGTGCTTATAAATATGGCCATAGCAAGTAAACTATTTTTCATTCATGAATAAACAGCAGCGGCGCAGAGGCTTCAAGTACATAAAAATAAACAGTATTGTTCTTATAAATATGCTAATATAAATCAAAAACAACATCCAACTATTTTACATAAAAAAAAAAAACATTCTGTGATTGTGGGCTGTGTTCGTGTGTGACTCTGCTCCCGTGTCTCCGGTCAGTAAGCTCCTCAGACTGATACTGTAAAAGACGTTTTAGTTAAAATAACATCAGCTCAGAGACAAACAGGTCAGAAACCATCTCATAGTATCAGGTTACATGACGGCATCGTTACATTAAGGCAGTATTTCTTTCATGCCCCCCGTACAGAAATGTTTGCACGATACCCCCCCAACCCATCTGTACAAACCACTGTATGAGTTGCTGCCACCTAGTGACTGGAGGATTGTTATCATTCAAGCATTAAAGCAGTGGTACACTTATGTCCAGCATGCCCCCCCCCCGGCACCTCTCCGCACCCCCTTGGGGGGGTCCGCCCCACTATTTGAGAAGCATTAATCTCAAGTACTCAATTACATTAACCATCTGTTAACATAAAGTAGCAACTGAGTGAGTGTTAGGCCTGCACCTCTGCAAACAGTGAGCAGGCTCCCAAGCCCAAATAATGTATATTCAGGTTTAGTATAAAGTGACAGTAAACTGAAACCCACTCACCTTGAATTCTTTAATCAACTTAGGGTGTCTTTAGGTGTCTTGCCAGGTTTGTAGTGTTTGCTCCTTTGGTTTGAAAATTTCTGAGGCACCGTTTGCCTGTCGGTTTTTGGTGGATTTAAAATAGCTCTGCATTCATCTGCTACAGACGCAAACGGATCTCCCCTGCGACTCCTACTTTCTGGTTTATCGATAAGCAAAGGTGTTGTGTTTTCACCCGCACTTACTGAGGGGATTTTCTTTTAAAGACAACAGCCGTTCTTGTTCGGCGGCTCAGTGCTCACATGCATAAACTACCCCGGTCACTTCTGCCAAGGATCGACAGAATGCCAGCAGAAAAGTTACATACTCTGTACTGGCAGTGCCGGAAAAAAGCAGGCATTGATGTACTTTTTTGGTGTTGGCATCGGCTTGGTACCAAAGTATCGGTTCTTGTGACAACCCTATCAGACAAACTTGACTTGATCCAACCTTAGCCCATGCTATATCCAGATTAACATGTGAGATCAGACTCATCCAGATACAGAGAGTAAACAACAGAATAATTCTCAGTCACAGTTTAACAGTAATCTTTTCAGACCTGACAGAGAGTGACAAGTCAGAACACGCTGCATCCAACGCCACGTTGAAACAACCTTAGGGCCAGGAGTTAGAAATGTGTTTTGGGGAAGGTTCCAGAAACACACATATTACAGTACGACACAAGAGCAGCTGCCATTATAGCAGATCAGCTCAGAGGGCTATGCATTTACAGTACGACATAAGAGCAGATCAGCTCAGAGGGCTATGCATTAAACATTAAATGCCTGCTGGTTTTCTAAAATAAGAACAAATAAGAGTGTCAATTCTGCGGGATCCACATGCTCGGCATGAAATAATGAAGACACACATCTGAGGTAGGTGTGGTGAAAACAGGGGTGAGCTGCTTCAACATGTAAGGCGCAGCAAATAACAACATGTGAAACCCATGGATCCTGAAAAGTCCAACTCTGTCCCGTCGTGTTACTGTCAGTCTTTATACCATTGACCTTCGCCAGAAAGCTGAGATTAATTTGACTTCGACCCTCAGAGATTAAAATGTCATGTTAATGGATGCACGGATTGATGGGTGGGGCGGGTGGATGGATGGATATAATTTAGTTTGCTTACTATTAAGTAACTATATAACCTGTAAGGACAAGTGATCATGGGAACATAATGGAAAGAAGGCCTGGAGGAGGAAAGTGTTCAAATATTCTAGCGACTTCTGAAACTACAATCTAATGCAGAAGTGAAGGAGCTTCAACATCTCCAAACACGAACATACCGCACACAAATGGGCAATTGTGGTGCTTAGTTCTGAGTGTGTTAGAGTTCTGGATAATGGACTGAAGTTGATAAGGTGACGGCGAGGAACAACTTCATTCGTCCCGTGTAGAACCTTTACCATCTGAGCAGACCTAAAACACTTTCATCAGCTGGAGCTGGAGTCAAAATCCATCAGACAGTTGGAAGCCTAAGAGCGCGACTAAAACTAAGAAAGTACAAAAATAGTTATTAATTGTTTGGAGTTCTGTGGACTGGAAAACAGAAATCTCAAATAATAATAATGAGGATTATGAAGTAAACTTTTGTGTGTATTTACATTTACAAATTTATGAAGTACACTTTTGTGTGTATTTACATTTACAAATGGTGTGTGCGTGACTGGGTGTTTTGCTCCTTGCAGCACCAGTTCTCAAAGTGAGGGGTGCGGAAACCAAAGTGAACGGCCAGTGAATGTCCTTTTGCTCAATTACAGTTTTTAAACAAAGTTCAGTTAAAGATTTGACAATCAAAACAATGGTGAACAAAGGAGGATCAAACAAATACACAAAGTTTATGAAGCACTTGTAACACTGCACTGTGGTTGCAGTGTGTTGCACTGCAAACACAGTTTAATCAAACCAACAAAATAAAAGTCAACCGATGAAGACGTAGCTTTACCGACACCGATCTTCTCACCGAGAAGACAATATTACCTATTGAATTATAACATTAGTTTTAGTGACAGATAATCCCAGACTCACCGCGGAGGTCTCCACAGTTTCCTGCCAGGGGGGAGTAGCTCCCTTTTATTCAGAGGAACAATTCCGATGGCTGCCTGCATGATGGTGATGAACTTCTTAAACTTCATCTTTGAATTTTTCCCTCTAGCATCGAGAGGATCCCAAAAGCGGATCAACTCCGACGGCTGCTACATCCACCGAACATCTTCTCACAAACAGCAGAACCAAAACCACATTCAACAGCTCCTTCATGGAGAACCAATGATCAGACTCCTCAACAGGAGAACGGGTTCCTGTGGAGTGGCTTTTACACAGATTTCTGTGATGCCCTTTTTCTGAGCGAGTGAGGATAAAAAAAGAAAAAAGGGAAACCAACAGCCACGCTGTTGCCAGGTGGTGGGCTGGTCCAGCTGGGATGACAATGACACGTCACTCTTACATAATTCTGATCTTCTCTGGATATTACACTAATGAAAATGCAGCGTCTGCCATTGCTGCTGCTGTCACCGCTGCTGCTGCAGTCACCACTGCTGCTGGGATAATTGTGGCACTAAGCCTGGGCAGACCCCTCCGCCCCATGCTAACATAATCCCTCCGCGCAACCAAGCTCAGTCTTGTCACCATTTTACACCCAGATAGACGCATCACCCCACCCCACATGCTCTCACACCTCCGTAATCACCGAGAGGACTGGAATAGATGCGAAGAACCTTCAGACTGATGTGAAAAAATTAGTCAAAACAAATACAGTTGGGTTTTCTTGGTGTAAAATGGAGCTCTTAAGTAAAGTAAAGTAAAGATGGAACAGATTTAAATAGATAATACTTCAAGTAAACACTTGACAGTGGATTTAAAACTTGGACTTTGACAAAACTGTGCACGTGTGGGGGGGAAAAAAATAATGTTCATAAAAGTGTAGCCACAAAATTCAAAATTTTACAAAAGAAATATCTTTGTGATCCTTCCCACTGCCCCACTGCTTTAGAAGCAACAAATGGGGACTGGACTCCCATGATGTCGACACATTCACAGCTGTTTCTTTGAAATAAATATATATGTATATATATATATATACATATATATATATAAAATCAATGTAAATGTAATAAAATTGCGTTACTCATTAGACAAAATGACAAATAAGTACTCTGTTCCTCTCCACTGTACTCCACTAGTACATATTTACTCCTTTGCTGCATCACGCAATGGTTACTCACTCCCCACTTTGGGAACCGCTGTCCTACAGCAATATGATTAGGATTATTTTGATAAAAAAAAAAAAATCAAAAATAGTTTAGTAGTCTTTATTTATTCACATTCTTGAGGTCACATGACTAAAACCTCCACTCTTCTACCCAGGTGACCATCCGCATTTACACACTGCACAGATTTAACATGTGCATTGTGTCAAACTAGTCAGCAGCTGACAGCAGGCTTCATGTCCTGAGAGGGGTTGAAAACAAATAATCTGTGCTACAGACTCGCCACCAGCTGGCCGCCAATACAAACTCTATAGACAGGATTTATACTCCAGCAGCTTGGAAGTCTGGATTATAGCTCTGAGGGACAAACGCACGAGAGCTGCTGCTGCTGCTGATGTGGATGAGCAGGGGGAAAAAAACCCTCACTGCTCTGAGGACACCAAAAATACCAGGGACACAGGATGGACGCACCAAAACTACAAGTCTATCTTTAAACTAGGATCTCCAAGGCAGGCCTTGGAGAACCTCTCACTGCAGCTGTTACAGCTCAGCATAAAAAATAAAAAAAAAAAAAAAAAAGTAGTAATTTCATGATTCACAGTAGAATCAAGTCTACACCAAGCAGATTAAACTGATTAAAATTTTAATTAGGTTTAATAAGGCACAAAAAAATTAAGAGATCTGATTAAAAAAAAAGTCTTGCCTGTCTTTAATCAAAGAGCTCCTGACTAAAAAAAGGAAAATGCAACAGTGTTAAAGAAAGGAATATAGAATTCTGCATGCATTATTTTAAACTGTGTCTCAATATAATCACAATAGTTTGTTTATAGTTTGTGACGACTCCCTGCTGCCACGACCCCCGAGGGTCCCCACAGTGCTTATATTTAAAATTAAGTGTAAAAAAGGTAATTTAAAATCTATTATTAAATTAATCATTTAAATTTTAGCTTTATTATAATCGTAAAAGTATATAAGGTGTACTGTGGTTAACGTTCCTTCTGAGGGTGGGGGTTGAAATCCAGCATGTGTCAAACTGCTGAACAAAAAACTTACTCGGGTTATAAGTTTTAGCGAATTTTTCTTATAACATGAATCAATGAATTAATTGTGAAACATGACATCCGTGTACCAAAACAAAACCTGTGTAAATTCGTGAAGACACTGAAAACACTGATATCCAAGACGGAAGAAAGTGTTCCGACAGAAACTCCAACATGGCAGACGTCGTTTCAAAAAAAGAAAAACACAAAACATTTTCGATGGTACATAACAACAACAAATTAAAGTTGGATTTACTCACCAGGTAGGTTAAAAATGGTGTCGCTTTCAGTTGAGTGATGTATTAAACTTGTCACTGACTGAACTAAAAGCGAAAAAAAAGAGCTTAAGTGACGTTTTGTCTGCTTCTTTCTGCTCCACTTGCTCTGTTTCCGGGTTTTCTCAGGTATGTGGGCATGGCTTCTGAACTGCAGGTGCTCTACTGTGCACTGACTCCTCACTTCCTCTAGCGGCAGGAGGTGGGACCGCTTCACTTATTGGTTTTGGTTGTAATCCGAGAGGGACCGAAAGTGACACACGATGAGTCACTTTGCTGTGTTTGTTTCATAAATACACGTCAGAAAACCGATGGGTTTCAGTCACACACATGGACTCAAACACAGATTGATGAGAAATTAGAACCATCAGAAGCTACCATATAATTAATGTAATACATTTAGTTACATGACAAACTTTGGAACAAATACTAAACCGGACAAGAAAGTAATTACAATATTTGTCGAACCTCTGGGACCAGAAGACCAGAACCTGGAATGGGTATTGTAAAAAAAAAAAAAAACCCCGTCCATTTTAACAAGTAGACAGACATACAGTAGTTCTCTTTTATTAGCACATTTTATTAATTAAAAAATAATTAATTACCGTAACGTAACCTCTTCTACTGTATCTGCTTAGTTGCAATCACTCACATTTCAGCAACCCAAGTGTTTAAATTATAGTGTGTGACGTCTTACTGTTGTGTCATAATAATAATAAAGACTTCCTGATATGCATTGGGAATGACAAGACAAAAACAGAAATTACATAATTATTTATTTGTTGAATAACAACAGAGGTTCTATGATACACTTACAGCAGGTGTACAGAGTGTGAATCACAACTACGTTTGTGAACAGTGAATTATCTAAGTAAGGCATACAAACACATAAAAGGACAAAAGCAGAACAAAAACAGGCTTAAAATTTAAAATATTTTCTAGAGAAAAAAAATCAACAAGAAAACATTTATTCCATCATGTGTTAAAATACAATGCGGTCCAGTCCAGTAATAGTATTAGAAATACTAATATTTATTTATCATTCTCGCATTCAACTTTTAAATGCATTAAACCAACTGTGTAATGTTTGAATTTTGTGGTTTTTATTGTTGTTATTGTTGAGATCGATCAATTGTCTGGAAAAAACTTCTTCTGAAGGACAAAAAGCTCAAACTAATACAAAGAAACTAAATGTGAAGGTATCATTGAGTAAAGTGCAATAGACCATCTGAACATCACTATGACCATGTTTAAATACCTTTTCCATATTTAAATCTATTTTTTTCAAAAACTATTTTATATTTAATTCTTTTAAGACTTCTCTTTATAAAATGTACCAAATTCAGTTTAGCTACGAGCACTGAAATGTGCTTTTTTTAAATAATAGATTTTTAATTTTTTCAGCCACTGAGCTTAGTTAATTAATTTAAAGTTAATTTATATTTTTTACATTTCTGTTAGATTAGCAGCAGAGTGTGTGAAGAGGCAGACTGGTAGTGTGATCCCCACGCCGACACTGTGGGTCAGATGTCGGTCATACTGAGGGGCTGAAAAGACGAAAGCCTCTGATTTCTTCTCACTAGAAAAGAAAAAAAAACACATTGTTTTTCCTCTTTTTGAAAAAGAGTGAAAAAAAAAAAACAAGACCTGAACATTTTTTTTCACCTGAACGAAGACAATTAAAAAAAAAAAACTATGGTGAAAGATATTGTGAAAACTTCCTAATTTTATACAGTTTACTTTTTGGAGAGCAGTTACATAATGCACTTTTTTTTTTTTTTTTACCAAGTAGACGTCCAGTTCATGATCTGACGGACTTCTGCTCATGGCCAGCAGGGGGTCGTCAAGAGCCACGGTTGAACTGGAATCACGTCTGTCTTCACTGACATGTAAAAACACGTTGGTAACAAAGTTGGCGTAGTTCGTGTGCAGAGAAGAACATATTATTTCTGACTGATTTGTTTATTTGAACCTGGTGTATTCTGTTCTGTGTGAAGATTAACTCTGGGTTTTAGACAAAAAATGAATTATTGATAGTCAGACCTGCTTTCTGCGCCAACAGAGTTGGACGTTAAGGTGACGACAGATGCTGGCAGGAGATCAGGTTGTTTGGAAGAGATGAAAACTAAAACAGCAGGAGACAGAATCATCAACCACAAACACACAGGCAGCGTGTGTGTGTGCGCGCGTGCGTGTGCGTGTGTGAGTTTTGTCCCGATCTTACGGTTTCCATCCAGGTGTTCCATGCTCTGTGCCTTTTTCTCCTTCTTCTTCTGCTCCTTCTCCTCCCTTGATGTGGACAGAACCTCCTGAGAGGCCGACTTGGCTGCGTGCAGAGAATTCTTCTTCTTCTTTGAGGATGCGCCTCTCAGAGCTGAGGAGACCAGGAAGAGAAGTTCGGGTGAGATGAGAATGAACAACATGAGAGCTCCGAATGAAACATGCGAAGTCTGAGAACATGGTTGTCATGAGATGGGACAAGGGGATTTAGATGAATCTACTTCTGTGACATTTGACTTGATGACCAACAGTCAGCACCAAATCAGCCGTTAATATGAAAACATGACACGAGCAGAAGCAACGTACGGTGAATCCTCTTGAACACAGTGGTGCCCATGAACCTCAGGAACCGATCGGCATAGAAACTGGGTCTGTGGACTGACACTGTGTCCTGAGCAACAGAAACAGCTGTTATACACACACACATGAAAACACGCACACATTCAAGGATATGAACATGTTGAGGCCTCCAGTTCTGGCACACACCCCATCATGGACCAGTGCTTTCCAGGAATGTTCCACCTTCTTTATGAACCTGAAATATTAAAGAAAAAAAAAAAAGAAAAGAAAAAAAGATGTTATTGTTGTTTATTTAAAAGACGTGCATGTGTATATGTGTGTGTGTGTGTGTGAGCTGACCTGTAGGACTGAAGGATGTCGATGATTCCTAAAAAGATCAGCAGACTCTCGTCCTTATGTCTGGCAGGAATCCCGCCCAATCTGACAAGAGACACGGGTCAGTCAGAAAGTCCTCAGACAGGGGTTAACCGGTTCTGCAATTACACTTGTCCATATGTCCATATGCGTGCCATACCCCACGCCCCGCTACTTAAGTACTGCTCTAACGACCGCGGCGCCTTACGTCCAAACGGATCTAATTTGTTTGTCTTGAGTGCAGAGTGCGAGAGTTCTCCTCACGTGTCGTCATCGGCCACAGGTCCTGGGTCCCTTACGTCCCCCTGGATGGACTCCAGCGCGGTGGAGTAGAGAACCTTTTGTCCTTTCCTGCTGTCACAGCGGCCTCCTCTGCTCAGAGGTTTACGATCCAGGACGTGGATCCCCAGAAGAAGACTGTAGTCCATGATCTTGAAGCTCTCTAAGACCTGAGGCCAGGAAGAGGGAGGTGCCGTCATTGTAGAGTCCAGAATTTCTGAATTTCTTATTTATTTAATTATCTATACCAACCTCTGTATGAGTTGCCGGCCCTCAACTGCACACATTTTTTTTTTTTTTTTTTTTTGGGCGATTGTGTGGCCATTCTGCACACAATCCCCCAGGTTATAAAAAATAGATGTGTTTAAAATGAGCTGCTCTGCTGCCATCTAGTGACTGGAGGCTTGTTTATCATTCAAGCATTAATAAAAACAGGATAGTGCAGTACTTCTCAAATAGTGGGGCGGGCCCCCCCTGGGGGTGTAAGGGTCTTCCAATGGAATATGGCACACTTGACATACAGTAAGTTTAACAGAGCTGTAATGCCCAAGCCTCCCATCACTAGGTGGCAGCAACTCATACAGTTGGTTTGTACAAGATAGAAATATCCATGTTATCAGGTTCTCAATAGTATTTCAGTTCATGGGGGTGTGGGTCGGGCTGAAAACATTTCTGTCCACAAGGGGTGCATGACAGAAAATAATTGAAAACCAACGGTATAGTGTAAGTCCCCTCCCAACTACTGTATTTAAGAAACACTAGTATAGTCTAACAATAGAACACCTAATGAGTCACGGTGTCTTCATGTTCATCACGTTGTTCAGAACAATGATCATCCACGACCCGGGGAGAAAACACTGTTTGAAGGTGAGGGAGAAGATGAGCGTGAATCACAGACCTTAAGTCATCCTCTATCACAGAGGAACAGACAACAAAGATCGTTCCGCTCAGTAAAAAAAAGGTATCACAGCCTAACCTAACCTCACTGTCTCACTGAGAGTCACACAGGGTCACCTGACTGGATCACATGACACTCAGACAGGCACTTTGTTTACTGCGGACCAGCTGCCGGGACTAGTGCCAGACGGGGGTCAGGTGCTGAGAACTAATCCACATCAAGTGACGGCTGTTGTTGAACACTGACGAAATTCCACTGATGAAAGTCATCACTGCAGCTTCAGCCTGGGCCAAGGAGCTTTTGGTGTGTTTACATAAGAGCACAAATGATGGTATTTACACTTATATAGTACTTACAGGCTGGAAAGTACACATTTAAAAAGTCCATCATGTATCAACTGTGTTACCAGTATTGGTGCTTTACTTTTACTTTTACTTTAGAAATCGTCAACTTATGGATCAGAAAACCTCCAGACAATGGATTTAAACTTTGAAAGTTATTTGTCCTTAAAAAAAGACACGGGTTTAAAAATTGTTCCAGAACATACCCTACAGTCCCTCTGCAGAGTCTTCATCATGGCATTGTAGGTGTCGGCATCAAAGTGCAAACCCTCGTGCATCTCCTGGAAGTCCAGGTCTTTGAAGGTGGGGGAGGACTTGACTCGCTCTTTGCGTGACGCTCGCCTCTTGTAGGAGGAGCCTTTCAGGTCGTACTTGTAGTGCATCTTCATGGCCCGTGGCAGCACGTTGTTCATCACCACCACACGGACAGTGGTGCCACCGAATTGGATGCAGTACAGACCGTAGAACTTTGGAAGCAACGTTCTAGGATTCTGGTTTAGGTTCTAGAAGAAAGAAAACAAAAAAGTTCTTTGTATCAGTCTGTTGATGTACCACGCCAACCCATAATGTTTATTTCCAGAAATATTTATGGGTAGATTTATAACTTTATGTGCCAGTATGCAGGTGATGTATGAATATGAAATATACAGGTCAGTGGAAAATAATATCTTTAAAACAAAACTCAACAACCCCCCCATCCCCCCCTTGTACAATTATGTCACCTGGAATTTGATCCCCCCCTTTGTACAATTATGTCACCTGGAATTTGACCTATAACCTTCCAGTCAATCATTTAAAAAATAAACCTAAAAAATGTCCTATTTACAAAAAAAAAAAAAAAAAAATCTTTGTCCAAGAACTGAGGACCAGTTCTTTTAAATATTGAACATTAAAATCTCAAGTGTTCAGAACTTGGTGATGAGCTTTCAGTCATTTGAACAGGTTGCCATTCGCACGTTTGTTTAAAATGTGATATTTGATGCAAGGTCAAAGGTCACACAGTTTAACACTTGGACTGAGAGGATAACAAAACTGGTCAAAGAAACCAGTCTGAACTGGTTCTAGTCACTTAACACCAGGCACCTGCAGGAATGACAAAAACATCTGTCTGAGGACTTTTTTTTGACTCTTGTTTATCTCTAAATCAGGCGCGGGGCAAACTTTTTGACTCGTGGGCGCCAGCAAAATTGAACAGGGGCGCCAGCTAAGGAGCAGATAGATGGAATGTAAAAGTCATGCATGAAGGCTAAAATGCTAAAATGCTTTCAGAATTTTCTACACCATCTATTGAGGAAACATAGGTATTGCAGGGAAAAGGCAGAAGTATAATTAAAATATAAATAAATTATATCATTTGGAAAGGTTTGGCGGGCCGGGTTAAAAAGCTAAACGGGCCACTTCCGGCCCCCTGGGCCTTAGTTTGTCCATGCCTGCTCTCAATAAATCCTGGTCAGTATTTGCATAATAATCTGATTTAATCAATGCAATTGTTTGGTCCAAATTATTCCTTTAGTTGGGATAGATTGTTGTATTATTTGAATTTCATTGGCCACATTTAACACCAATGACCAGGAAGTACTTTGTTGCCATGCTCACCATGTAGTAACCAGGCAGCAGCTTCTGCAAAAACTCTGCCTCCTTGTGCTGCACCGTCTTAATGATGAACTCATCATCACTGGTTAGGTAGAACCAGGAACTGCTGGCTCCAGGGTTGGTCAGTTCGATCAGAGGCTCCTTACAGATGGAGTACTAAAAAAAAAAAAAAAATAATAATAATAATAAAAAAAAGATTCTGTTCTGTTCAATTTCAACAAAAATCCACCAGAGGGTGCTGTTCTCCACTCACCAGGTAGTCGTCAGGTTTGATGCCAAACAGTTCTCTGAAGTATCTGAAGGCCAGTGGAGCGTAAGTCTTCAACCGGAAATCTGGGAAGTGATGTGCAGGAGTCAGGTTGCTGCCATCACTAGACAAAAGATAAAAAACAATGTTTTAAAAGAGAAAAAAAAAAAAAATCAAAAATCTCTTGTGTGTGTGTTTGTACCTGGGCAGGAAGACCGTCTCTACCACAGAGAAGTCCTGCATGAGAACATCTCTGTCTGGTTTGGAGCTCAGGTTTCCCACAGCGTAGCCGATTCCCAGCTGGATGGCTCCTTTCAGGGCGCCTGCTGTGGGCTGATGGGACAAGAGTGATGAATTTACTTCTTTGGAAAGGTGATGGAAAAAAAACACATTTAATTTTGGTTTATTATTACTTTTTTTCTAAATGTTTCTCTATACAGAAATGGGAGGATGAATTTACTTCTTTGGAAAGGTGATGGAAAAAAAACACATTTAATTTTGGTTTATTATTACTTTTTTTCTAAATGTTTCTCTATACATGGAAACAGTAACAAAAAGTAAAGCAGAGTTTACATTTGGAAAAATTGGATCGACATTTAATTTTGGTTTATCGTTACCTTTTTAAAATGTTTCTCTATATATGGAAACAGTAACAAAAAGTAAAGCAGAGTTTACATTTGGAAAAATTGGATCTGAGGCTTTTTTTTTATTGTAACCATAGAAACAATCCTCTATTTCTCCTTCAAGACATCATAGTAAACAACCAATTAAAAGCCCAACTGTGAAGAACCTGAGTCAAACACTATTAAAACAAAATGAATGAAAGGTTGTTTTTTTTTAAAAAGTACGGCTGTCAAAATAACAGATTAATAATTATTTGGTCAAATGAATCACATTCAAATTCTTAATATAATTTAACACACTTTCTTAACATCCCATCCCAGCATGTGTTCGTGGGTGCTTCAACCTAAAGTCAGTGGCCAGGCTTGGGTCAGAGCAGCCTGACTGAGATCAGAAGAGTCAGTCATTCTATACGAATTACAGTGGCTTGTCCAGGACTGCAGACGGAATAATATCATTGAGGAGAACGACTGCACTGAAGTTTAGAAAGAAACTCTATGAAGAGACATTTTTCACTGAGACTATTGTAGATTTGTATGGACATTTTGACTTCTTCCATCATTCCATCATTTGGATTAGTCACAGATAAAAAAACCAGGGGAGAAACACTGAAATCTACCTGCTGTTGTCGGTACTGTCTGTTCCACTAATATTGATCATATATAATTTGAATCAATTGACAGGCCTGGTTTTGTTCATCCATAATGATCAAATGTAGTGCATGGATATTGAGACATATCAACTGGTTCACTCACCTTTTTGTGGTCTTTATTTTGAGCTTTCGATGGTTTAATTCCTCTTTCTGAACGTTTGCCCGTGGAAGTCGACATTCTTTGGGTCATGAATTGAGGGAAGTTCTGCCAAACGTTCAGTTCCTTTTACACTGCTCTTCCCCCTCTTCTTCTTCCTCTTCCTCCTCCTCAGTAACGAATGACCAAGTACAACTGCAAGGTCCAGCCCTGAGTGTCCTGCAGGTAAGGCCAACAGAGCAGGATTTTTTTTTTCACTGAGTTACATTTGCATTAATGTCCATGCAAAGCTGCTTCTTAGTGGCTTTAACGCAGACTATTCCAAACACATGCTGTAACCTACTGTAGTGTACCGGGGCCTCAGTTCTCCTCAATCCTTCCGAGGTGGAGAAGGATTAGGAAAAAAAAAAAAACATTACGTATGAAATCCTTCTGTTTTATAACTGTACACAGGAACTTCAACAACAACAACAACACCTCCAGTCGTCAAACGTTCCGATTAAAGACAGAGCACCCACTCTGTGTAATCAAGACGTTGCGACTTTTGGTCACTGCAGCAGCACAGGGACGACAACAAAGTTTATTTAGGACGTAAAAAGAAAGACGGGGAAAATGAGCAAAAACCCTGAGATCGGGTTATTTAAAGGTCAATTCAAGGTAATTTCCAGTGAGTCTCAGTGGCCTCACCACTGGTTTCCTTCATCTGATGTTAGTGCCCAGTGGTGACATCACAGCAGATTACATGGAAACACACTAATCTGGGGTTTACATTATGTAATATTTAATATTGTGGGGGGGGGGGGGGGGGGGGGGGTGGATGGTCAGAGCAGTTTACTGTAATAATGATGTTTATTTCTCTCTTCTTTTGTTTCAACATGTTTTGGCCGATCAAAGAAAGTTTTTGGTTATTTATCTTCCTTTTCTATGACAAATTATTTTTTACTTTTATGGCTCATTAGAACTTCTTTCATTGGTTCTTCAACGCAACGTATGTATGTATATATATATATATAATATAAATAGAACTATAGATACAATAACATTTTAAAAATATTTATCAAAAAATAAAATGAAACTCAGAGAAGGATAAAGCATGGTAAATCTAGTATTAAAAATAAATTTAAGGTGAACTTTACACTCCTGCTTTCCAGTAAACAAAGTGTAATTTACAACTAAGTAGCTGAGTAATTAAATGTCTCAACTAATTAGTGACTAGGAATACACTCAGACTAGGACTGTTGTACCGTGCCCATGTGGGATTGCTCCTTAAAGCGTGGATTCTAGGGCTATTATGAGGGCAACTTAGTGTCATGCAGAGTTCACCTGAGATAAATCAACCTGAACACTCTCACTTGCTGCTATTTTTGCATACATGCAAAACAAGCCAGCAGCTCCTCCGGCCCAGAGCTGACACTTTATTTACTGTGTCTGCCCGTTGAAAAGGGAAGTGCACTTCATTTCCTTCTCTGATACCATCGTCAGCTCTGGCGCTGGGGTTCACAGCATATACTGTATATCTGCATATTCACACACACCAAAAACTGGGCCTGTGACACGGGAAGCTCAGATCTGACCGGCGCTGTTCACCTTCACCACAGATAAGGTTTAAGGACCTAGTACTTAAAAGTAGAATTTTGACGCCACTTCTAAAACGTGTGATATCATCAAAAATCTGCAATGGTGGTTTTTAAAAGACAGATATTATCTGCTATAACGTGTGCCTTAATAGTGTTTGATTGTCAAGAAAAATATAAATATCTGTAACCCCTAAAACTTCAGCCCGTAACTTAACCTCTAATTATTGGTAAAGTAGATCAGTATTCTTAGTTTTTAAGGGTCACTGTATAATGGTTTAAAAAAAAAAAAGTCCTCTAATTATTGGTAAAGTAGATCAGTATTCTTAGTTTTTAAGGGTCACTGTATAATGGTTTAAAAAAAAAAAACGTTTTTGTTAATTTCCTGTTGACAAACTTCTGAGAAAACTATCTGCTGACATGACAACAGAGCAATAGATATTGAAACGCTCCGAGAAAGTAAAAAGAGCAGGAACAGACCAATCATTGTTACTTTACCTGAAGGAACATGGTCACGGGGAGACGCAGCCACAGAGAGACTACGATCATGCGGTCACGATGTGTGTTTCTATCTGTCTGACCCTTCTGTGTTCTGATATCACACGAAAAGCTGTGGTAAAAAAAAAAAAAGGTGCTGCAGTCAATGTGGAGCATCCTAACCGCTTCCTCTCTCTCTCTCTCTCTCTCTCTCCACCTCTCTGTGTGTGTCTCTCTCTCTCTCCACCTACGTACCACTTGTCCTTTTCCGCAGGCTGAATCAGACTCGGTTGCATTTCTTGTAACTGCTGGGAAATTACTTTTTTAACATAAACAGAAACATAATTAAATAACATTTCCAAAACTATTACATTAATAAGAAAACAAAAAAATGTAAAGTGTACATAGAAACCTGTTTGTCAGAGAGATCAGGTTATCTCCGGGCTATTAAACGCACCTGAATATTAGGCGCACCGACTAAATTTAAAAAGAAAAAATAATTGTACATTTTTCACTTTTAATTAAATAAATAAATGTTTGTTTTTTTCTCCGAACAGTGCCTGTAACAGGGCTGTTTACACACAGTTCTTTCCTGCTTCGGAGCCCCGATCGTAGTTGGACTGAACAGGAGGAAACCAAGTGATTTTCTCTCGGGCCGAAGCTAACATTAACTCTAACATTAGCAAGCACAAAGTGAAGGGACTTAGCCCTAACTCTCTTCACTTTGTGCTTGTCCACAGCAGAGGTAAACGGAAACAGTGAAGTCGGGGTCTTTATTATCAGCCACACTGACCACAACAGAACATAAACAGAGTTTTAACAGCTCCTGTATAACCAACTCACACTTCAAGATGACAGGCGCTCAAACTGCTCTCGACTTTAGCTACCGTTTCTCTTTCTCTTGCGCGCCCGACGCACACAGCCATTCACAGACAGAAATATGCTACTGGTATAACACACAGTAGCCTAGCAAAAATGTCATTGGTTGCTAGCGCTATGAACTTTGTTAGCCTGTCCTTAAAAGTCCTTAAATTAGCTGCAACATTGTTTAAGCCGCAGGGTTCAAAGCAAGTGCAAAAAGTAACGGCTTATAGTCTGGGAATTATCGCAGCTGTTAAATTTCAACACGTGAATTGATTTGTTTGTAGTACTGTTGTTTTTTTTTATTATTATTATTTATGAATTATTATTTGTTAATAAATGGATTTGAAACCACATCTTCTGTAGGCAGAGAGGTTGCGAGAGAAACCAGGCAGAAATTAAAATCATGTAAATGGTATAGCACATTTATGTATTATTTGAGCTTTAATCAGAAGCTAAATTTTCTATATCTGCACTCAGTCTGTATCTAGGACAGTGGTGGCGTAGTGGTTAAGAAAGCAGACTTGAGTCCAGAAGGCTTCAGGTTCGAGTCCACCAGCTGTTCTGAGCATAGCACCGTCCAACATACTGCTCCCTGGGCAGCTTAAAGCTGCCCACTGTTGACTTTGGTGATGGGTTAAGAGCAGAGGTCACATTTGGTTGTGATGTACTGTGTCACAATGACAAGTGGTTCATTTTCCTTCTAATTTACATACATTTTTTTTGTAATTGAATTCATCTCATTTCTTCTTTTTTCCCCTACTGCCACTCACATTTATAATTTACATACATCTTTTTTGTAATTGAATTCATCTCATTTTTTTTTTTTTCCCCTACTGCCACTCACATTTAAACCAAAAAACGAGTGCACGCGGGCACAACACGCAAGAATGTCATTGTAAGATGAGTAAGGCGTCTGTCACACTGACCTCTACTGTAGCGAGAACCGTTGCAGCTCTCAGACCATCCAGTTTCATTCCTCCGGGGCAGTTACCTTTACTTTTGTTTTCTCAAAAAACTGCCCTCATTTGCTCCACTTCCTGTTTCCTGTCTGTAGCTGTGCCATTTTCCTGTTTTGTCGTTTCAGTTTTTTATACAGCTTCAAACCATCCTCTCTTTAACTCTCTGCACATGCCTCTCTTTTTTTTCTTTTTTCATAACTGGGCCAGAGATCAGGCTGTTTGTTGAGGTTTGTTTGGGAACACCAGAGGGGACAGGCTGCCTACCAGTCGCCCGTCAGGACTTCAGTGTGAGGCCATCAGATATGATCTACAGTTCTCCAGTTCTTTCAGTGTGCAGTGAGTTCCAGAGTTCTGTGGGCCCAAAGTCTGAAACTAGGATTTCTCAGTTGTGTTGTATGGCTGGATGAGGTACTTTGTGGCACTGAGGGATTTGTAACTTGACCGGCGAGATGGAAGAGGTGGCAGTAGAGATATGTAGAACTGAGTGTCATTGATGCGTGACTGAAAACACGTTATTTACAGCCTTTGTGTCCTTGAAGATCACACTAAAACAAAGGTCTTGTAGTTAGTGACTAGACCAGGAGTGGGCAAACGTTATGACCACAAGGGGGCCGGGACAGCAGCAGATAGATGGAGTGTTGGTGCGAACTAAGATAAATGATATGACATAAGTCATACATAAAGGCTAACATTTTAGAATTTTCTACGCCATCTATTTGGGACTCGTGTGTATTGCAGGGAAAAAGGCAGAAGTGTAATGAAAATATAAATAAATTATAGAATTTGGAAACGTTCGGCAGGCCGGATTAAAAACCTGAACGGTCCGCTTTAGTTTGCCCATGCCTGGACTAGAGGATCTTATTGACGCTAAGATGTGACCTTGAGGTCAAACTTGAGATTTTTTTTGACGTCAGTGGATGCACTTGAAAAAAAAACAAAAAACGAAAAAAGAAATCAAAGAATCAAGAATGACTGTGCCAATTAATAAATGGATCCAATTGGCTCTGTAATAGCCTGGGGAAGTGTCCATGGTGAAACTCTGACCATGCCCACTATACTGGGTTTATTAGGAAATTGGTAGTTATGAAAAATTGGAACTCAAGAATTAGAATGATCAATTATTGGCCATGTATAGCCTACTGTATAGCTATACCGCAATTAACCCAGTGGTTCTTAATTATTTTCTGTCATTTCACACCCACCCATCCCCCCCTACCCACACACCTGCGGATTGAAATACTATTGAGAACCTGATAACGTATATTTCTATCTGTACAAACCAACTGTATGAGTTGCTGCCACCTAGTGATGGGAGGCTTGGGCATTACAGCTCTGTTAAACTTACTGTATGTACATTGGGCCATATTTCATTGTAAGACCCTTACGCCCCCAGGGGGGCCCGCCCCACTATTTGAGTACTGCACCATCCTGTTTTTATTAATGCTTGAATGAAAAACAAGCCTCCAGTCACTAGATGGCAGCAGAGCAGCTCATTTTAAACACATCTATTTTTAACACCTGGTGACTGGAGGCTTGTTATCAGCCTAACTGTTTGAGAAGTACAGACTTAACCCATGCAGTAGACATTAGTAACAGACTGTATAGTACCAACGTCACACATCAGACATGAAAACAAACAACACTGACAGTGTTCAAAATCAGGGCCTATTTTCCTTTCAGTGTCTGAAGCCTGTAGGTCAAAGGTCCCTCTGACATCAGAGCTCTTCTCTTTATTTGGGTGCGAGTTTGAACATGAAGTTTCTCCACCCGACCCTTCACCCACAGAAGCAACAACGCCATTGGAACTCAGAGCCACAACATGATGACGGCAAACGAAGGATATTTTTTATTTTTTTTGGATTCTTCGTTGACAGATGTGTTTAAAGACAAACCGACACAGCCGAACCAACGATCTGACAGTCTGAATGTCTGCGAAGACGAAGATGACCAGAAGGAAGAATCACAATAAAAAGAAGAAGGAGAACTTGAATCTGTGTCAATTAGCCAAACACTGAAGTCGTGTTCTGACAGCAGATTTAACTGTTGTGCTTAACTGCTGTTAATTGTGTCTGTGTTGATGCAGCTCCGACACAGAGTCTGGCTCTGTCCTCAATACTGCTGCTGCTGCTGTTGTTGCTGCTGCTGCATGGACACACTCAGGCTGTCCCTGTTGGGACAACCACCAACAACGTAAACCAATGTCATTCAAACTTTTACATAAGCCGAGGCTTGTCAGGATTTTACACACGGTGCACCTGCTCATGGACGAGTTTCTCCAAACGTTGGACGCTCTGCAGTTGTCGGTCCACCTCTGTGTCCTGAGCTGAGATGTGTGAGGACAGGCCAGAGAGACGTTCAGACTGTTTGTTCAAGAGGACCTGAAACACTAACAAACAGAGATGGATTAGAGAACCAGAAATTGGACACACTATTTGACTTTTTTTTTATTTTTTTATCCACTTTCCGACACATTTCACATCAACTCTTCAGTATCGTACGATTTTTCATGTTCTCCAGAATTTTGTCCGTTAGACAAGACACACTTATGCGCAACGGTTTTTATACAAATACAAAAGAAACAAGTCTTTACACACGTCTTTAATCAATTTAAGTGTTGACTTTATCTTCAACTTTAATATTTTACTTTTTTTTTTTTTTGTAACTTTAATGATTCATTCCTGACTTTTTTCCAGACTTTTTCCTTCTCAAAATGATTCACTTTAGAACGTA
>NC_024320.1:644918-647242 GCF_000523025.1 Cynoglossus semilaevis
GTATATTTCTATCTGTACAAACCAACTGTATGAGTTGCTGCCACCTAGTGATGGGAGGCTTGGGCATTACAGCTCTGTTAAACTTACTGTATGTCAAGTGTGCCATATTTCATTGGAAGACCCTTACACCCCCAGGGGGGCCCGCCCCACTATTTGAGTACTGCACTATCCTGTTTTTATTAATGCTTGAATGATAAACAAGCCTCCAGTCACTAGATGGCAGCAGAGCAGCTCATTTTAAACACGTCTATTTTTAACACCTGGTGACTGGAGGCTTGTTATCAGCCTAACTGTTTGAGAAGTACAGACTTAACCCATGCAGTAGACATTAGTAACAGACTGTATAGTACCAACGTCACACATCAGACATGAAAACAAACAACACTGACAGTGTTCAAAATCAGGGCCTATTTTCCTTTCAGTGTCTGAAGCCTGTAGGTCAAAGGTCCCTCTGACATCAGAGCTCTTCTCTTTATTTGGGTGCGAGTTTGAACATGAAGTTTCTCCACCCGACCCTTCACCCACAGAAGCAACAACGCCATTGGAACTCAGAGCCACAACATGATGACGGCAAACGAAGGATATTTTTTATTTTTTTTGGATTCTTCGTTGACAGATGTGTTTAAAGACAAACCGACACAGCCGAACCAACGATCTGACAGTCTGAATGTCTGCGAAGACGAAGATGACCAGAAGGAAGAATCACAATAAAAAGAAGAAGGAGAACTTGAATCTGTGTCAATTAGCCAAACACTGAAGTCGTGTTCTGACAGCAGATTTAACTGTTGTGCTTAACTGCTGTTAATTGTGTCTGTGTTGATGCAGCTCCGACACAGAGTCTGGCTCTGTCCTCAATGCTGCTGCTGCTGCTGTTGTTGCTGCTGCTGCATGGACACACTCAGGCTTTCCCTGTTGGGACAACCACCAACAACGTAAACCAATGTCATTCAAACTTTTACATAAGCCGAGGCTTGTCAGGATTTTACACACGGTGCACCTGCTCATGGACGAGTTTCTCCAAACGTTGGACGCTCTGCAGTTGTCGGTCCACCTCTGTGTCCTGAGCTGAGATGTGTGAGGACAGGCCAGAGAGACGTTCAGACTGTTTGTTCAAGAGGACCTGAAACACTAACAAACAGAGATGGATTAGAGAACCAGAAATTGGACACACTATTTGACTTTTTTTTTTTTTTTTATCCACTTTCCGACACATTTCACATCAACTCTTCAGTATCGTACGATTTTTCATGTTCTCCAGAATTTTGTCCGTTAGACAAGACACACTTATGCGCAACGGTTTTTATACAAATACAAAAGAAACAAGTCTTTACACACGTCTTTAATCAATTTAAGTGTTGACTTTATCTTCAACTTTAATATTTTACTTTTTTTTTTTTTTGTAACTTTAATGATTCATTCCTGACTTTTTTCCAGACTTTTTCCTTCTCAAAATGATTCACTTTAGAACGTATTAAGTTTATAAGTCAACATTTGGCATTTTTTAAAGTGAGCAATTATCTCACACATTCAGATCACAGGAGCTCACTTCACCTGTCGACCTCAGCTCCATCAGCCTCTTCACTGACTGGACTATCAGCTCCGTCCTGCTCCATATGATTCGCTGGGCTGTCTCCATGTCCTCCAGTTCCTTCTTCAGCTCTCTGACTGTCCTCCAAAGTCTGTCTCCTTGTGCGTTCAGTTTCTGTAGGTCTTTCCTCACCTGCCTCTGAGTCCTTCCTGTCCGGAGGTTCTGCTCATGGATGTTCTCCAGACTCTTTGCGGAACTAAACAGTTGGGCTGACACCTGTTCTCCCTGACGCTCCAGATGCTGAGCGTTCTCCTCAACTCCCCGTATCAGGCGAGCCAGACCTAGGGAGAGCATCCATATGTGGGACGGAGGAACCACGCCTGCTGCCTCCTGAGATCTGGAGTCTTCTTCATCAGTACCATCAGCACTACCATCATCGTAATCTTCCTTTTTACCAGCTGGCCGCTCATGCTGGGTGGAGAAGACAGAGAGCACCACCAGCGGCAGCACTAGCAGCATTGAGATGAACTTCATGGTCCTGAATTCTGGATTCAGGTTTGTCCAGGTGGTGGTGTGGATCCAACATCTGCCTTGAGCTCCTCGGCAAGTCTGGGCTCTGAACGGTGAAGAAGGAAGTGATGAAGAGAAGGGGAGGCAGACGTAGAGACAGGGAGGTGTTTTCAGACTGACGTGTGAATTTTAAGACCGTCGGGATTCAGCACGTTCTTTCCTGCCTGGATCGTGGTTCTGCTCTGTTCTACAGTTGGATTCAATGGAAATATTAAAAAAAAAAAAA
>NC_024320.1:647825-651830 GCF_000523025.1 Cynoglossus semilaevis
ACAGGTGTCCAGCCAATGATATGAGATGGTTCACTTACGCTACACAGCCAATCATACCATTGACAGTGCTTTCATATGTGCCCTGTCCATGAGCGCCATGTACCTAGCGCCGTACAGGTTAGCTAGTTAACAACAGTGCGGCAGAATCAAAAGACATAAATGCTAATTGCTAACGAACGTTGGAAGCGACACGTCCACTCACCAAGTCAAAGAACAAGTGGTAAAACTGGGTTTTGAGATTGTTTTCTTTTTAGAGTAAGAAAGAAAGAAAGTAGCAAACAGGTTTGCCATCAACAGACAGAGGAAAAATAAAGTAAAATTTAAGTTAGATTTGTGCATTTTTTTAGTGACATTTCTACAAGATTTTTCATTTATGGATATTTACAATTAAATGCTGTTACTACGAGATAATTTATGGGTAGTATGAATGCTAATAAAAAAACTGTGTAATTATATTTTGCACACACAGTTTTACAATCCTCAGAATCACAGCATAACAGCATAAAGTTTCGCTTTACCAAGTACTAACCCGGAAAATAGAATTGTGGTGGTAGCAAGTGAAAACACAACCTTTTCCACACTTTGTCCCAAATCTCCGTCTGGAGAAGAGGTATGTGTCTCCCACTTTACGCACTGTGATTCGTTTATCCTGTGTTCTGGTTCCGCTTCCTTCTAGTTTTTCACAATAAAATGCTAAAATGAAATTTAACATTGGGCTGGTGATCAAAGTATGATTGGAAGCTGATTCAGGATTTTTGTTTATAAGGAATAAACAAAAAATATTTTTGAGTGCACTACATTCCTTTAACAACCTTTTCTGGTGGTTTGGCTCGAATTGAAATACTATTGAGAACCTGATAACATGTATATTTTTATCTGTACAAACCGCTGTATGAGTTGCTGCCACCTAGTGACTGGAGGCTTGTTATCTTTCAAGCATTACAGCAGTGGTACATTTATGTCCAGCTTGCCATATTCCATTGGAAACCCCTTTTGACCCCTCTGGCACTTCACCGCGCCTCCCTACGGGGGCCCGCCCCACTATTTGAGAAGTACTGTATTAGGTTAATAACAGCACTTATATATCAATCACTGTCTGTACTGTCACTGCCTACAGAAGTTTAAACTACATCATTAACACACTATTTAATAGAACATTATAAAAGTTCAAGAGAACAAACTTTTTGCCAAAACAGGTCTCCGTTCATTATTTTTCGAAAATGAACTATAAAATTAACGGGCGCCTTTAGAACCAACGTGTTGACTGTTAAAGATTTAACAAGTCTCTTCTCTGCTGTTCTTCATCAGTGTAGCTGTTTTTTTTATTGCTTTTCATTTTTAAAGCAGCGTCGGCTCTCAGTTTGATTGTTCGTTTTTTTTCCCCCCGTTCCCCCTCTTGACTCGTTTTTACTGGAATCACACTATTGGCTTACATTACACTCGGGTAATTTTCCTTTGTCGTTAAACGAAAGCAGTGGAGGAGAAGGTAAATGAAGCTCGTAAAGAGAGGAGACAAGCTCAGGTAATTAACTCGCCGTCAGAGACCTCTGAAAGAAGCTGTGGATAGAAAAAGTGACTCAGCAAAAGCGCCGGGACACAAACAGTTGATTTTTCATGGAGGCCTTTTAAAACCATTGTTGTACTTTCCTGGAATAAAGACACAAGTTCAGCACATTAAAGGCGTAGACTGAATTCTTTTAGCAGGAGTCAATAGTTCTCAAGCTGTAACATTGTTTATCACCCCATCACTCTCATAATCGTCTCTCAACCAGCACTAAAACACAGCAGCTCACACTAGTACATGAAGCAGAGAATAAAGAGATATTTGTTCGGCAAACTATCCGACTCCTTTGAACTACTTTCAATCTCCAGGATCAATAAGAACACCCCAGATTTATTTTGTAAAACAATGTGGTCATAAAATTATAAATTTGCCACAGCTGACCTCAAGGTCATTATGTCCTTTTATGTTATCTAAGTTATCTAAGTTAATAACAAAAAGGTGAACAGTATGGAATGCTTGTTTCAACAATAGAAATGTATGATAATAAAAAATCTTTTAAAATTGTCCACTAGAGGGTGGCAAAGGATGGAAAGTGAAACACCCTCCGTGGCGTCACAGGTCGATGAAAACATAACGTATCTCTGTAAACCCATCAATATCTCTGCAGAATGAAACCTGCATTACTTCTGTTGGTCGTTTATTTCAGCCTTTTGATCGACAGGTTTATCCAAATTAAAAGGAGATGATTTTTGCTTATAACGTATTTGTCTTGTCAGTTGGCAGATAATTCGCAGGCAAATCCAACTGTTCTTAAATGAAACAATTGTCAAAATCAATGCAACAATAATGGCTTAGAAGCAGCTGATGAGAGAAATATGGATGCAAGTAAGCGATGGCTGGTTTTTTCTTCTTTGTTAAAACTTCAGAAATATTGAAATTAAAGTTGTTTTTCTCAGGTTTATCCGAGGTATTTCACTGCATTTAGAGGCATTTTGTGGCTGCACTCAGGTCACGAAAGTTCAACAAAAGATACAGTGGTCCCTCTCTATATCTCGGTTCTCCTTTCGCTCCCTCAGTACATCACCGATTTTATTTTAATCTGATCCTTTTTTGAGTCCGATGATTTTTTTTTTGGGGCGTTAACGCTATCAGCGATTGAATGATCGCTGGTAGCTTTGTTTACCTGGACGAGATTATTATTGGCCAATACAATGCGTACTCGGTGTACTACTGGCTAATTGAGCATGCTCTACTGTTCCTCACACTGATTGGCTCATGCACAGTAGCATCTCCTCTTGTCCGTTGGCCACTCTCTCATTTACCACACTCTGCATTGCCATTATACAACTCTTCAGCATCTTCTCTTGTCTGTTGGCCACTCTCTCATTTACTACACTCTGCATTGCCATTATACAACTCTGCTGTGCATATAATTCTGGGGGAGGTCTGTAAAGGGTAAATATATATGTAAATAATATTATAACTATCTCGCCTCCACTTTGCGATTTTTACCATTTCGCGGTGGGTCTCGAATTACAGCGATCAGAAAACCTTTAAACCAAGGTCAGAGGTCAGTGAAGAAAAAAAATATAGACCAAATAAACAGAGGTGGATAAATCAGATATCATCAGAGTGGCTCTTAGATCATGAGGTTCATTAAGTTTTGTTAGCCCAGTACACAGAGGGCTACTGGACACAGAAGGAGGGCCAAAGGAAAAAAGACAGGAAGTCCAAGACCAGACTAAAGTTTGCTGAGAAGGATGGATGGACAGGTAATTGGATGGATGGATTAAGGACAACAGGCAGAGAGATGGATACTTTGTAGTTTGTTGATTTGTTGGGTCCGTGGATCACTTCATGGATAGCTTGGTGGTTGGATGGATGATGATATTTGGCTGGCTTGCTGATTGGATGGATGGATGGATCAATGGACAAATTGATAGACTGGTTGCTTGTTGGTTGGATGCACTAAATATGCATTAGTAGGATTGATGGTGTATAGGGATAGTTTTGTATGCTGGTTGAAAACACAGGTGAATGGTAAGCTGTTTTATTTGATAAATGGATGGATGGATAGATAGATGGATGGATGGATAGATGGATGGATGGGTAGACAGCTAACATAATGGATGGACAACAGAAGGCTGCTAAGATGACAGGACAATTTGGTTACTTTTGGATTGGTTGGATGGTACGCTGGCGAAAAGCGCAGGTAAATGGCGAGGGCGTTGCGTGAATGGATGGATAGACGAATGGCTGAATAAATGGACGGCACTGACCCGTTTCACGGACTTGGATGGATGAGGGTCACATCTGACCATGTGACGGTGTGATCGATGATGCGCATGAGGCCTCGGCTCACTGACACCATGACTCTGACCTTGGACACACTCATCAATTTAAAGCCCTGTCAAGCCTTTAACAGCTCTCCGCTGACCCCTGTGTGGACGTAAGCTCCGCACATCCCTCAGTCCGTCAGTGAGTCACACGTTAATCAATAG
>NC_024320.1:651865-699365 GCF_000523025.1 Cynoglossus semilaevis
CGCAGCTTTACTCCCATGATGTTTCTTTTTTCTCAGTGTGGCCATACTACTAGTTGCTGTACTAAACACAATTTAATACGGAATATTTGGCAGACTTTTGTAGGAGTCAACAAATACCCAGACAGATGTCATTCCCGCAGGTATTGTTAGTCTTTTCAAATCTAAGCAAACGACACATTTTGAACCAAACTGGAATGGAAATCTGTTCAAACGACTGAAGCTCATCAACGGGTTCAAATCCAGAACCATCTCAAGCATTTTCCTGAAAGAACATCTGAAGGAGGTGTATTTCAGTCTTTAGACCAGACTAAGAAGCAGGTTGTGACATAGTGTCAAAGGTCAAAGGAATTCCACAGTGAAGAATTTCTTTTGATGGAGACATCATTGAAGAAGAGAGCAGGGAGCAGTATGGAGGAGATGGAGGAGAGAATGGGTCCTTATGTTTTTAGAAATATGTTGACTTTCTCACATAAAGGACTGAACTGTTGACCTCCACCTCCTCCTCCTCATTCTGGCCATGGCTATAGATCCACTTCTCTACTGGCATGTTCCTTATGAACACGTTCTACTGTGAAAATCCAATAATAAGGAAACAGCAGTGATGAAGTGAGTGACCAGCAGTACGTTAGAGCAGTTAGAGGCGGCAGTGAGGTCAATTCTTTTTTATTATCGACTGGCGGGTACAAAGTCAAATCCAGGGAACATTGCCCAGAGGCCTTGAAAGATTGACTGACATTTCATGTGAAGATAATCAAAACATGGCTCAGGAATTGAGCCCACAGGGAACAAAGAGGAGGGACCAAACCTAGAACCTTCAGACCGAAGAACTGACCCACCACAGCATTGACATGTTGACAAATCCAGAGCTGAGGGACAGCCATACGTTCTTACTGTCTTCCTGGAGATATACAACGGCTCCACCTCATGACTGAAGTGGACATTTCATTTATTATGTATGTGAAAACAAATGAAGAGACTAATCAGGGGGACAATGTAGATCACATACTGGAGATACACTATATGACCAAAAGTATTGGCTCACCTGCCTTGACTCCTACTATGAACTGAAGTGCCATCCCATTCCTAACCCAGAGTTCAATATGATGTCGGTCCACCTTTTGCAGCTATTACAGCTTCAACTCTTCTGGGAAGACTGTCCACAAGGTTGAGGAGAGTGTTTATAGGAATTTTTGACCATTCTTCCAAAAGCGCATTGGTGAGGTCACACACTGATGTTGGTCGATTAGGCCTGGCTCTCCGTCTCCGCTCTAATTCATCCCAAAGGTGTTCTATCAGGTTCAGGTCAGGACTCTGTGCAGGCCAGTCAAGTTCATCCACACCAGACTCTGTCATCCATGTCTTTATGGACCTTGCTTTGTGCACTGGTGCACAGTCATGTTGGAAGAGGAAGGGGCCCGCTCCAAACTGTTCCCACAAGGTTGGGACCATGGAATTGTCCAAAAATGTTTTGGTATCCTGAAGCATTCAAAGTTCCTTTCACTGGAACTAAGGGGCCAAGCCCAGCTCCTGAAAAACAACCCCACACCATAAGTCCCCCTCCACCAAATTTCACAGTCGGCACAATGCAGTCTGAAATGTACCGTTCTCCTGGCAACCTCCAAACCCAGACTGGTCCATCAGATTGCCAGATGGAAAAGCGTGATTCATCACTCCAGAGAACGCGTCTCCACTGCTCTAGAGGCCAGTGGCGGCGTGCTTTACACCATTGCATCCGACACTTTGCATTGCACTTGGTGATGTGTGGCTTGGCCTGGCTGCTCAGCCATGGAAACCCATTCCATGAAGCTCTCTGCGTACTGTACTTGGGCTAATCTGAAGGTCACACGAAGTTTGTAGCTCTGTAGCAGTTGACTGTGCAGAAAGTCGGCGACCTCTTTGCACTTTATACACCTGTGGCCAGGCCAAGGGATTAGGACACCTGATTCTGATCATTTGAATGGGTGAGCAAATACTTTTGGTAATATAGTGTATGACTAGTAGTTGTAGTAACCCGTTATGATGTACTATCTCTTTATATAGTGTTAGTAGTAGAAGTGGTATGTATGAGGTGCATAGTATTATCAGCATATTGTGTATCTGACAAGTTGTAGTATTTCTTTACACTGGGCAGTTATTGGTAGTATGTCTTTGTTTGAGTTAGGAGCAGAAGTAGTAGTATTTTTTATATTGGGTAAAATAAAGAATACTATGTCTTTAGATTGCCTCTGGGCCAAAGCGCTACCAATGTAAATATGTAGACTGGAAAAAAAAAAGTCTTTTTACCTCAGGAATTTAGAATGTTGGCCACATTTCTTTATCTGTTATTATCTAGATTTTTATTTAAGTTAAGAGCTTTTTTTATTTTTAACTTAATGCTTTTATCAGCAGTGTTAGCCGGTAATCTTGTCATTTAGGCCACAAATACTGAAGTGGTCAACATATGGCACACAAACTTTGGGCACCATCTTGACTAAATCTATACCAAATCCAGTGTTATTTTGGCTCAAAGTTGCACCTGACTACAATTTAATTCCTACCTGCAGGAAAACTTGGCCCACATTTCATTTCCATTCTATGGGATAACATTGTGTCCTACATTCTGGTTAACCAAAGTCAACAAGAACAAAAATGCAGCCTGAATTTTAGCTAGCACCAATGTAGACTACAAAAGGCCCGCCATTTACTTAGGTTTTAGCGAAGCTTTGTTACTGATAAGACAAATGGTTATAATTTAATGATCTTTAAATAAACCCAGGTTTATGTGAATCTAAACAAAAGGTTCATGTGTTCAGGCTTTTTTTCTATTTTTTTTTGATCGCGCTCACAGCGTACTAACGCACTCCAACTTGATGGAGGCGCATGTGTGACTAATCTACCTGCTCTAATGGTACCATTAAAGTATGAGGCCCAAATAGGCAGAGGCCTGGTCTTAATTGAGGCAGCTTTAAGTCTAGTGGATGGAGGAGGAGGAGGATGATGAAGAGGGGGAGAAGCAGGAGGAGAACATTTCACTGGAGCAGTAATAAGCCATAACAATATCTGCAAAGTGGTCAAATGGTAAAATCAATAATAAAGTCCACAGTTGCCATGGACACGTGGAAGCTGCTGGGGCAGAGAGGAGAGGCTGCGTGTGAGGAATGACCTCACAGCAGATGTACCGAGGGTAAGTGTCCAGTGATGGAGCAGAAGAAACAGCTGACATGAAAGGTTCTACATCCTCAGGACCACAGTGAACCATGACGCAAACCTGCTCGCTGCTCATCGCTGGGGAGAAGACAGTGATGTGAGGTTTTCCTCTGAAGACTGACACGACACCAGAACATTAAAAAGGTCGTTTTTGTGGTTCTAGTTTGTAGATTCTAGATTAGCTGCTTCTGCTAACCTTAACAGATGACTCATGTTCCACCTGCCTGGTAAGATGTCAACTGACCACCTGATGTAGATTTGGAGTATGTCTGAGCTGCTGACGGCGACGACCATGAAAGACCACCGACAACGTCTGGGAAACTGATTTCTACTACTAATGATGTGTTCCAAAATTTACACCCTTCCAATGGCTGAGATATAACTCCCATGCTACTCTCAACATCATCCATCCATCCATCCATCCATTGTCATCAAACCTTCCTGCGGGTGGTGAGTCCACTGGAAGGTGTCTCTCAACATCAAGGTAAACAAACTAATGGCACTACCATCTATTGGCACAACAGACAGTTTACCAGTCCCATGTTTTTATGAATCTGGACCTGGTCCAGTGACCGCTGTAAAAGGACAACTGAGTGAAAATCTGTGTGACAGCATGGAAAGACAGCTGACAGTAGGAAATAGACCGCATTGGGGCTGGCAAGGGCTAGCATCCCGTGTGCTCCAGATAAGTAAACAAATCAACATACCCCCAGAGCCTACGAGAGCGGGGGCTCAGGACGGCTCGACAATTGACAACACAGCTACAGACCGTGGAATGGACATTACTATGAACGAGGACACAGCACATGAGACAACCACAGCAGCAGCGGAACACTCACGCCAGGTGTACACCTGCGGCTGGGCAAAAATAACGTCACTCAGAGAACGCTATTATCCACCAAGGAAAGAGAGGCTGCATGAGAGACCAGGGAGACAAGGGCCTCACACTGACCAGGCAAATCAGTCGAGTGAAGCACAGCAATGGTAAAAAAAAAAAACCCCAACAGTTTTCAGAGTGAACCCGTCATTGAGTAGGATTATATAAGCACAGAAAAGTCGGTGGAGGAACCTGCCCAATCACAGAGACCTCCCAAGGAGGAGAAGATCAAAGGGCACAGACCAAAGATGTTGAAAATAGGGCGTGGGAAATCCTGAAGCAACGAGTAGGCTAGATAGAGAAAATACTAGAAAGGATAGGCAACGTCATCTGTGCTGAGAGGAGTGCTTTGGAGCAAGCACAAGGACAAGCGATAAAACAACACCAGCACCAACCAAATCCAGGAGGAGATTGGGAGACTCGGAGAGAGAAGCCCGATGAGAAAGCAGGAGGACAGCGAATGCCGGTGGGCAACCTTACGAAGAGCGGAACACTTGAGGAGACTTTGCTGGAAGAAGGAATACACAAGAACACGCTTCTCTGAAAGTCCCTTCGAGTTCGTCAAAGGTGTTGTCTTTGACAACAAAAAAAGAAGAACTTTGAAAACTCCACAGCAAGAACTGGTAGAACATCAAAAAAGGTCTATCAAGACACAAAAAGGTATGAATCCCACCTGACATCCCACCTATTCAACATCCTGAATTCCACCTGGAGACCGGCCCTTTAAAATGGAAGGTAGTATAGAGTACGGACCAAGAGTAAGTACATTGATACATCTGCACAGAAGGCTGGTATTGCTGGATCCTCTGGTTTCTTAGAACATACTAGTACATGGGTTCTCAATTATTTTCTGTCATACCTGCCTTTGGGGATACCCCCAACCCACACCACCTAGAAATACCATTGAGAACCTGATAATGTATATTTCTATCTGTACAAACCACTGTATGACTTGCTGCCACCTAGTGACTGGAGACTTGTCTGGAGACATTTAATACAGTAGTGGTACACTTACTGTATGTCCAGTGTGCCATATTCCATTGGAAGCCCTTCACGACGGCCTTCCCACCAATGCGAGCATATATGGATGACCACTCCGACCACTACTGCAGTGTGTACCAGGCGACTACATGGAAAACTGCAGGACAACATCTTTTTGCACAACCGACAAAACATGTCATTTTTCGTTTTTTTTTTTTTAAATTAATTATTAATACGAACATTTTCTGGATTCATTAGACGTTATGATGATTGGCTGACACAGTCAAGTCAGCCTACAAACGGATGAGAAGCAAGGAGGTAAAAACAAAAAACCAGAAAGAAAAAGAGGAGGAAGAAGAAAAACAGGGGGGAAAAAAAGATGGAGGGAGAGAGAGAGAGAGAGAGAGAGAGAGAGAGAGAGGGAGCAGTGTTTTTCAAAACCTCAGGTTGGTGTGTTAATGAGAGAACATGGATGTTAGGTACTGACTCACCAGCAATTTCCGTTCATCTCCAAGGAAACAACTGCCACACATTCGTTCTCTCTTCCTCTCTCCCTCCCTTTCTCTCTCTCTCTGTCTACTATTCTTCACCTCTCGCCAACATGAACTTTTATTTTCCATGGGTCATTTTTTTCACCTTTTATTGTCTAGTAAGAGCAATAAAGTAAAGCAAACAATAAAGGAGAATCTTCCATTTTAAACAGAAATAAATTTTTTTTTTTGTTGTTGTTTAATTAGCAGGAAGGAAGGAGGCCTGGCCTATGACTGTCACCTGTTGAACTTAGGAAGAATTAGGTTTTGGTTGTAGAAAGAAACAACAGGTGACAAAGAAAAATAGGATCTATAATAATTCACTTTGTTTTCAAAGATTTAAAAATAACTTTTGATAAACTCAATTTTTCAAAGAACTCATATTTAGATACATCCTATTGAGTGGAAGGCAGATAGAGCAGGAAGTGTTTCCTCTGCTGTGACTCTTATAACTAATTCACACCTCCCAGTGGGACGTGAAGACAAGCGATAGCACAGAGCGAGACGGAGACGGCAAAGTCTCCCACTGTCTTTGAAATGAGACCAGTGAGGCTGAGGCGCCTTAAAATCTAAAAGACCCATTGTCACGAGCTGCGATGGGAGTTCGGATAAACATGTTTTAGAGCAGACGACGAGAGGAGTGCGGACAAGTGTGCACGACGGCGACGACGAGGCGATGGCGCTGAACAAGTGATTTCAAACACGGACATTTACCGCTCAAGGTTCCTGCTGCATCCAGGAACAACTTGAACTCTGTTGAAATGTCCAATCGTTAGCTCAAAGTTAAGGAGAATGTAGAAAAATGGCACACGTTAAATGCGGGGCAGAGGAGGGAGCATTAGCTTAAACTTGTGTGTGGAAATCTACGGTTGGTTAGCATTAGCACAGCGTACAACAGAAAGCGGCAAAGATTTTTAAAGTTGAATTAATAACAGAATTAATAAACTTGTAAAGCACAATTGGTATCAAGTGCACAATTCTTAATTGTACGGTCCACAAACCAGAGGGAAGTCCTTCAACTACAGGGTCAGTGTTTACTCATTGAAGCGTGGTCGTCCGGCTCTCTACTGCGTTGCTAGTCTGCTGTCAGCTGCCGCCACGGTGTGCCTGCACTCTACGGTCCTCTCTCATCTTTTGTTCCCGGCCCTAATAATATAAAGAGAAGCATAATTACTCAAATTGAGCTCGAGCTCTCTCCCACTTGAGACTTTAGAGGACCAGGAAATACATTAACCTCACAGAAAAACATTGAACCTGTCCTTTGTGTGGAAGACTGAATCAGCAGCAGCAGCAACAGCGGTGGCAGCGGAAGTGGCAGCAGAGGCAGGTCAAAAAAACACCTAATGGTGTCTGACATGGTCCAAATGGACTCACCTACAGTTCGGAGAAGGTCATTTGCATCATTTTAGTCTGACTGATGAGATGAATAATAAATAAATTACTGCTGACAGACAGGAGGAGCAGGACAACTAAGGGAGGGGGCCGAGGGGGGGGGGTTCTGAGTGTGATGCAAACAGATGCTCGTTTACAGCAGCAGTGATGCTGATGGCGGCAGCAGCATCTCCTCCTCGCTCGTGCTCTAACGTTCTCCTCCACGGCGGAGGTAATTTCATTAGCCCCCCATCCAAACTTTACATGCTTGACTAGTGGAGGAGAGCGAGCGAATCGATGGGCGCCATTACCACGCTTCTCAGCCCAGGTGTAATGGATACACACACACACACACACACACACACACACAGTGTTAAAACAAACCTTGTTTACTGTTGACTAATGAAGATTTAAGGACTTGATGTTTAGCTCTGAGTGAGAGCAGCTGTCAGAGGTTCGATTACGTCGTCACATCTTCAGGAGTCAGCGAGTTCAACGACCAACAACTGTCTCAACTGTGTCGGACCTTCACTCTCTCTCTCTCTCTCTCTCTCAAACCTTTTCCAACAACACCAGCACTCCAAACACTTCACTTCCGGTTAATCCTTGTTTTCTCTCTCTTTTTCAGGAGCATGAACTGATCAGCTTTTTTTTTTTTTTTTTTTTAACGCTCTTGCTAACATTTAGTGTACTACCGTATGTTATTAACAGGTTTTGCTTATTTTGGGTGTTTTATTTGTTTCTCTATTCTTTGGTCAATTTTACACATTTTTCAGAAAATGTCAATACATGATGTTTTATTAAGCTTTCAGACATGATCTGGTTACTTCTATTTAAAAATCTATTTGTTGTCATTTTAATTTCTCAAATCTACACAATGGGTTCAATCTTATTTTTGATCAACTGTTTGGCTATTTCTCCATTATCAACCATTTAGAAAACAAAACAAAACGTGTATTTTAACTTGGTTTCAGTTTTTTTTTTCAGAGTTAATAACTGTGGTCATTTTCCAGTCTTTAATTATAGAAACCGGCTCATGTATTGGGGTTATTTTTTTTAACATTTGAATAATCACTTAGTTACTTAAATTCTTTATTTTTTAATCTTTTGGATTTGTTTGTGCGCTAACATCATTTAGATTCAAACAATTAAATATGTATCTTGTAAAGTGGCATCAAAACTCTTTTTATCTGTTGTTATCACACACAAATATGTGTGTGTGTGTGTGCGTGTGTGTGTCAAATGAAACAAAGTTTATTTACTGTTGCCTAATGAAGATATAAAGACCTCTCTGCGGGACAACAGCTGTCAGAAGTTAGATTACGCAATCAGATCACCGGGAGTCCTCACCCTCAGTGAAATGTCCTCACCTTCAGTGAAATGTCCTCAGCCTTCCCCTCTGTGTTTGCTTGCCTGGGCCCTGCCTGGGTTTGACTGACAGTGTATGCAAGCGTGACTTTGTGAAAAGGAGGAGGAGTAGGGTGGAGAAGGAGGTGCAGCGGAGCAGATTACTCTAGGTGGGGTCATCAGACTCCTCCATCTGCTCTCAGCCTGTCTGCACTGTTAATTAAAATTAATGATCAGAAATGAGCTGCTGCGTGAAACAGCCTTGACAACCGCACACGCACGCACGCACGCACGCACACACAGATACAAATGATGCCCTTGTACGAAATTAACTTTTTTAAGAGTAGCTTTTTTTTTTTTTTTTTGGTGCCGATAAATATGTTTTGGGGAGGTTCGAGGTCGTCGTCAGAGGATCATCATCACCTATTTCTGGACCACATTTCACCTTTGATCTATATTCTTGACATAGCTAAACCAGGCATGCTGCCCGTTCAGCTTTGTAATCTGGGCCGCCAATCTTGTCCAAATGATATTTAATATAATAATAATTAGTTTGTGTTGTGATTATATTTCTGCCTTTTCCCTGCAATGCCCACATTTTCCCTATAGATGGCGTAGCGAAGGCTTAAAGCATTTTAGCATTTTCGCCTTTATGCATGACTTTTACATGTCATTTATCTTAATTCACTTAGTTCTCTGTTCAATTTTAGGACCAGTTGTGACCTGTGAGTCAAAAAGGTTTGCCCATGCCTGCTCTAAGCTCTATGCAATTCTCTAGATTGTTAAATAACGCTTATTTGTACCTATTCTGTTGCTAATTCTAAGATGCAAATGTGATTTTATTTGGCTATTAATGTAAGAGTTCAATTTAAACCAAACAGTACAAAAAGTTAAGCTATTAAGAAATAATAATAAGGAGGTCAACTAAGAGTTAAAATCTAAAAACTAGCACCACTACCACTTCAGAGGGGGGGGGTAGCTCAAGATGCTTCTGTTTAAATAAAGAGGTCAACTAAGAGTTAAAAGCTAAAAACTAGCACCACTACCACTAGAGGGGGGGTAGCTCAAGATGCTTCTGTTTGTTTCTAGTGAAGAAACAATCGTCCACATCTCAGGCCAAATGTCATCTAGTTGACACGAACTGTCCCTTTAAATACCTTTAACATCCCTGTGTGCGATCCTGCAATGAGAAGATAAAATGCCTGAGAAAAATATGACTGATCTGAGTCATCTTAGTCAACGGGATGTGTGCACGTGCGCGTGCGTGTGCTTGTGCGTCTGCCCCCCCTCTGCGCTCTCTGCTCTGAGTCAGTAAACATAACGCCGCCTTTAATTAGCTCTGCAATTCTAATTGATTAAAATTCCCTGTGGCGTAATTATGGGATTTCATCGACATGCTTCTCTCTTTTCTTCCTCCTTCACTTTCTCTTGCTCTTCATCACTCTCTCCTCACCGCTGTGTCTGTTTTTACACAGACATCTGACTTCAGGTTCACTGCTTCAATGACAGACAGGCAGAGAAAAAAACAAAAAACACTTTATCACCAACGTCTGGAGATTGTTGGGAAGACCTCATGATGTTCCGGTGGTCTGTTGTGGAACCATTGGACTGTTTGAGTGGGACATGTTCCGAGGTCACGAATATTGGGGATGTCGAGATTAACACGGTAATCCTGTTAATTTGTGAAGATTTATTTTACAGATTCAAAACTCTGGTTATTCCTACCACCAACCAGTGACAGTATTAACACTGGTAAAACAATAACACAGGTGGATACAGTTTTATTTGTACTAAATAACTACTAAAGTGTTATTACTAGGTTGTTATAACAAGTGTTAATGATGATGCTTATTATTACCAGTGTTACTATCAACAGTTGTTATAACCAGTGTTATTCCCAAGATTAATTATATCCAGTGATCTTACTAATTGTTGTTATAACCAGTGTTATTTAAAACCGTATATATAACCAGTGCTATTACCAACAGTTGTTATAGTCAGTGTTATTACTGACAGTTGTTGTAACCAGTGTTATTACAAACAGGTGTTGTAACCAGTGTTATTATTGACAGTTGTTGTAACCAGTGTTATTACCAACAGTTGTTATAACCAGTTTTATTACCAAAAGTTGTTATAACCAGTGTTATTACTGGCAGTTGTTGTAACTAGTGTTATTCCCAACAGTTGTTATAACCAGTGTTATTTCCAACAGTAAATATTACCAGTACTGTTACCAACAGTTATTATAACCAGTTATTACTGACAGTTGTTATAACCAGTGTTATTGCCAACAGTAAATATAACCAGTATTATTATCAACAGTTGTTGTAACCAATGTTATTACCAAAAGTTGTTATAAACAGTGGTATTACTAACAGTGTTATAACCAGTGTTAATACAAATTTCTGTTATAAACAGTGTTATTATCAACAGTTGTGATTACCAGTGTTATTACCAACAGTCATTGTAACCAGTGATAATACTAATTGCTGTTATAACCAGTGTTAATACCAATGGTTATTTTAACCAGTGGTATTATAAACAGTTGTTATTACCAGTGTTATAACCAACAGTCATTATAACCATTATTATTACAAACTGTTCATATAACCAGTGTTATTTCCAACAGTTATTATAACCAGTGTTATTACTGACTTTCAATGATAACACGTCAGTGAAACGACAGGGTCTCAGTTGTTCCAGTTGACCTGTGAGTCTTCACCCAATCTGCAAAGACATTCAATCTAACATGGGTGTCAACCTGCTGACCTTTCACGTGGGTCCAATAATGATGCTCCGGCTAACGATGTGTGAGACGAATGAGGGAGCCTGATAAAGACTTCCGTCAGTGGTAGTTGTTTAAGACTCTGTCAGGCTGATGATGTCCTGCTCATTGTTATTCATGAACCAGCTCCACATCAGGGGCCCTACTTTATTTCCTACTCATTCACACATTCAATGACTGCATGATGAGGCCATGTAGCCTCTAGTTAGGTTCAGAGAGTCATCAGGACTCCCCCCCACCGCACCAACCACACAATGAGGGCCAATGCTGTCAGAAATGAATATGGAGGTTGATGTGATGACAACAACGTTATGGAAGGTTATTGTCTGTGTAATGCAATACAACAGAGAGGAGAGGTAGAAACAAAGGGGGAAAAAAATCTATTATGAATAATAGATCAGGTGGGCAAACCTTTGGTTTGTGGGCCGCAATGAGGTTTGAAATTCGATGGGTGGTTTCATTCAGTATCAGTTGGATGGAGACTGTTTCTGTGAAATTTTAATATGAATGTATATGTACAGTATGTTTATGTATGTATGTGTGTACGTATGTGTATAGTATATATGCTTGTATGTGTATATATATTTATGATTGCATGTATGTATGCATATATGTGTGAATGTGTATAGTACCGATGTATGTACATATGAACAGAGGTGGGTAGTAATGAATTACACTTACTCCGTTACATTTACTTGAGTAGGTTTTTCAAAATAAAATACTTCTAGGAGTAGTTTTAAATCACTATACTTTTTACTTTTACTAGAGTAGATTTATGAAGAAAAAACAGTACTCTTACTCTGCTACATTAGGCTATACTGAGCTTGTTACTCGTTACAGAGATATTGGATAAAGCTTTAGCTATGTTCTCTATTCTCTAAAGATCCATGGTCCAGTATCTCTACTTTTATTTTGTCAGAGAGTGACTTCCGCCCAAGGCTGTACCGCGCGACTGTAACCAATAAAATGTAGCCCTTGCTGCGCAGTCTCGTCACGTGACCACACTCGATCTCGGCGGCGGGACGGATTAGTTTAGCGGTCAATATCCACCACAGCAAAAATGGCGGAATCAACAGTTAGCAATGATGACAAAGACAAGGAGAAACACCCCTGGCCTCATATTAAAAGTACGTTTCCGTTACAAACAGTGCGAAACAGCAGTTTCATCATGCGGTGTCTTCTGTGTCGGTCCAAACAGACGGATATTTCAGCTTTCAAAAGCTCATCGTCCAACCTGAGGAAATTTTGCGGTAAGTTTGACATACAAATCTTTTTTTTTCTCTCTCTTTGCTGTGGATAGGCAAATGTTTGTCCTGCTAGGTTACATGAATACTCTGTGCTGAGCTCGATCTGCTTGTAGCCTCAAAGACGTGTTTTTATCCACAGAGGGTCCAGAGCTTTGGACGTTTTTGTTACTTGTGCTGTAATTTAAGTTATTTCGTAAATATTTAATACTTTTTATTTTATTGATTTTTATTTTTTATTGAACTACTTTAACTTACATAAAGATTATTTTATTTTAAGGTATTTAATTAATTTGTTTTGTTTTATTATTTTCTTGGGATAAACTCTCCTCTGTAATTTTGTTTATTTGATTGAAAATAATAAAAAATAAAAAAATAAATCTAAAAAATAAATGTTACTCAACAGTTACTCAGTACTTGAGTAATTTTTTCACCATGTACTTTTTTTACTCTTACTCAAGTAATTATTTGGATGACTACTTTTTACTTGCACTTGAGTAATATTATTCTGAAGTAACAGTACTTTTACTTAAGTACAATAATTGGCTACTCTACCCACCTCTGCACATGAACGTATGTACAGTGTGTGTGAGTGTCTGTGTATCTTTATATAATGTGTGTTTATATAGAATACTGTCTGTGTGTACACAGATTCATAAGGATTTTCAATTCCTTTTGATACATTTCACCTGTAAATAGAAAAGTAAAAAGTAAAAAGCAGGTTCATCTCCAACCTTTTCATGAGTTGGTCCATTCCATCAAATAGACAGAGTTTCGGACAACTTAGGAAACAAATAGAATATTGTGATACTGCTGCATGTGGCAGAGGGAACTTGACAAAATCACCTATGGTACCTCGTTCCAATACGTCTAATTCCTTCAGTGAACTTCTTGGCACATGTTTCTGCAGTGCAATGATTAATTTGACCCTGATTTAAATTGATTCAAAGCAACAGTTGCCAGGTGTGGAGGTTAACCCAGGTTTGAAAAACATGAATCTGGATAAATGGTCCAGGGTAAAAACATATCCAGTGTTTCTGAGGCTTCTTAAAAAATCTTTAAACCAACAGATGTTGGAAACTAGTGCAGAACAAAGGTTTTCTTTCATTTCTGTCCAGCAGGATCAGAAGGCTCTTTATTTTCGTTTCTTTTCGTTGACTCCTTTAAATATTGTTTTTAGCTCCACTTGTTCAACAGAAGTTCTGAACTCGTCGTGTGCTTCCTGTTTACGCTCATTGGTGCGTCGGAGGGTGGGGTGGGGTTGTTGTGGGAAAACGATGACAGTGACCTTGTTTCAGATCTGACACGCGTGTGTGTGTGTGCGCGCACACGTCCATAATCTCTTTATTGATCTTCCTACAGACACACAGCTGTTCTGGTCGTAACGTCTACGTGGCTCAGGCCAAACCAACCGGTCATGCGCATAGTCAAGAATAACTCGGGCACAGCTTGACATTTGGCAGAGGGAGAGGAGATATTGGATTTATAATTGAATTAGTGTGAAGAGGAGGAGAACAAGGAAAAGGAGGAGGAGGAGAAGGAGGGAGGATGGAGTGATTTCTTTTATTAGCTGAAACAGTGAGGCAGTAGGTTAAGTGGGGGACTGACTCAGATGTAGTCGTTATCAACCTGTTAAATTCGAAAATGGAAACACAAAGACACAAGCAGTATCGGTGCTCATTTAGAATATGATGCAAGATCTGTGATAAATACTTCCCAATTTTGCCATGTCCACAGGGAAAATGTCAAGTTAGAGCTTATTCGACAATCCTGCTGTCAGTCATGTGTGGTACCTAAACAGTTCAATCATTTTTATCTTCAGTCTTTGTGTCAACATGAGGTTGTCGTTCGACATCTGACGTCATGTTTTACCAGACCTGGTAGAGACAAAGAGGTCAGCCAGATGTTGTTGAATGACTGAATTGATCCCACTGACTTCAGGGGTTCCACCTTCGCAGCACACTTAAAATCAGTGTTGTGTGGTCAGGGGAGGCAGGGAAGGCAGTGCCTCACCTGCCACTGTATCTGATTTTTCACGACAACCAGAACCAACCCTACTTTTTCAAATAATTTTTCTGGACGCTATTCGCACATCTGGCCTGTAACTGGATGACAATAATATTTTATTATTATTTTTTATTATTAAAATTTGGTCATTTAATAATGTCAAACGTATTGCTACTAGCTGTTAGCATAGTAGTACTATACTATATAGTATTTATATCAAACTAAAATGACTTTACTAAATATCTGGGGAAGGAGGGGGTCCTATTGAACATTGAATATTAAGAGGCCAACCAAATGACAGTGGCAGTGGTGGCCCTCAGCTCATTTGGCATTTGAGACCCCTGATATCAACCGTCACTATTCTGAGCCTTGGGACGTGGCCAAATCAAATGGGACTTGATTACCTTGTCAGCAAAAGGAACAACATTGTCAAAATGTCCCCCAGAGACCCTTGATGATGATGTGACATCAAACACTGGTTTGTCACCAGAGCACAAAGAAAAATGAACTCTCAGCAACGATAAAATTCTGGTGAGATCCACATCTAAAGGTGTTCTAACTCCACTGTCGGTATCACGTTAGCTTAAGAAGCTACTGCATCCAAATACCATTGTTTTTGTGAACAACACAAACAGCAAACTGCGATGTTAGCATCTAGTTTAGCCCCAACATCCTGTACTACCTTGGTCAATAGCAACGCTGCGCAAAAGTTTTTTTCCTCTCCTGACTGATATCACACCTACTTGACAGCTGTGTTTACTCAATTCTACACAGATGAACAGCTAGACAATTTCTTTGTGGAGGAGAAATGTAAACATAGTTACACTGTGCTGTGAAAAATCCCAGCAGAGTCCAACAGTGTCTTTCCTCAATAAAGGCACAGTAAATGTTCAGTGATTCATTCCCACTTGAAAGGCTTCCTACTTCTGGTTGTTTTTATCTGCTGGTATTTCAGGTGTCAGCAGATGGCAAACTCCCAGGGAGCGCAGCATGCACGTCTGAGTGACCTGTAGCATTTCCTAACAGCTTCATTTAGTTCCAGGCATGGTGTCTGGCCTGCTGCCATCACCTGGCTAGGCCGTTTACGGCTGCCAAGCACCACATCAGCGGCCTTATTATTCCCCTCTTTGCTCTGACTGTGTAATTTGATCAAGTTATTCATAACATTTGGGCAGACGCCTCTCCCCGGAGTCGGCGTGACATTGCTATTCGTGGAGGATAAATGCATTGTAGCTGCAGCTTGCTGCTAGGAAATTGAGCATTAATATTTGCTCTTGATGTGATGTATATAAACAGACAGATTTGCAGGCGCTGGGCTCCTGTATTGACAAGTCACAAGGGAAGACGCTGAATAGTCAGCGGCAAATTGCAATAGTAAAAATAATAACACAAAATAACAATTTATATTTGGGTTTTTATCTGTTGGAAGGAAGCCTGCTGCCTCCTCTTTGCACGTCTGCTTGGGGGGGTGAGGCACTGTGCAGCTATCAGCAGGGACCTCCTGGCACATCAGTCGTCAGGTGGCGGTTAATTTTCACTCGGAACAGTAGCAGATGCAGATGGAGAGGGACAAAAAAAACACAGATGAAAAGACAGACTACTGGGACTGTCCCTGAAAATTCAGCCAGGCCTGGTTGAATCGATGCAAGTCACCCCCCCTCCTCCCCTCCGGTCAGAACACCAAAACCTGTGAGCAACTGAAAGCACTTTTTTTTTTTCCTCCTTTCCGAGGCGAGACTTCCTCCCATCAAGTCCCCCACCGCCTTTATGAATCCATTCAAATACAACAATAAAAGTATGTTCCCCACAGAACTGCCCTCCTCCCTCCCCGACGAGCCTGTGAGGAATAGAAATCACACCCTCACGCCCCCCCCCCCGCCGCCCCCCCCCCCCCCCCCCCCCCCTCCCCTACTGCAATTGACGTTTTCCATTTGACAGTACCTCTCCAGTCAAAGTCCCTCGCAGCTTCACTTTGGCCTTGCAATGCAGATAACGAGGATGCTGAGGGGTGGGTGTGGGGGGCTGAAAGCGGGCTGGACTACACAACAGCCTCAAGGTTAAACCCAGTCTGAACCCACTTCTCATCTCCAGTCCCTTTGCTGTGGGTTCTTCACAAACTCCCAGACCTAGAGGTCATTGAAATGCCGAGACCTTCAGAGTAGTTCAGAGTAGAAAATGTATCTTCGTCAAAGGATTTAAATCCAAGCATGCAGCTAAATATGTTTTTTTATAACTGGTATGAGTTCTAGCTGTTCTCATTGTTTAATTCTGGACTAAAAATAATAAAAGACGAATATTGAGAATATCCTTGCTATTAGACACGATTCCTCACTTTTTATTACATGATCAAAATTCATGTTATTTCCTTTTGATGTTTTGACTGCTGGATACAATTAGCTTTGCATCCACTTTCCCTTAGCTGTGTATTATGTTTTTATTCCATTAAGTGACTTGCAGTGGCATTTGTGTTCAACCTGCTCTACATCTTAACAATTATATTGGTATCTAAAAATCAAAAGTACTTTATATCTGAAGGTGAAATATTTAGATTGTGGAATACCTCTTTAATTATGTGTGTTGATTCTTTTAACAGTGTTTATACTGTAATCTCCTTGGGATTATGTTACCATTCGCAGGCCAACATTTTGAGTAAACATTTGATATTTAGCAGATATTTTTGGCTACGTTTCTAAGTGGTACTGAACTGAATCCCTATTCTTGTTCAAGCTACGAGGAAATGTCTACTTATTCTTATCGACCTAAACCTAGACGTTCCCTAGATTTTTTATTCTATTTTTATTTTTAAGTTTTTTTTTTTACTATGAATACTACCTGCAAACATTTTCTACCAAAACTAAGGTTATCCAGTGGTTCTAAATTATGGGGACATAAATGTTTTCACGCCTCCCCTCACCTCCCCATGACCCAAACCCCCGTAAATTGAAATACTATCAAGAACCTGATAACCTGTATATTTTTATCTGCACAAACCACTGTATGAGTTGCTGCCACCTAGTGATTGGTGTCACGTGCGGGCATCGCAGGAAGCAGGCAGGATCCAAATGCAGTACTGGAGAGACTCTTTCTGGTGCAGGAAGTTTTATTTACAATGTCCAAATTAACAAAACACGGAGAACAGGCAGGCATGGAATTCTCTTTGGAAGACGAGGAAACACGGAACACGAGGAAACACAGAGTAGGAAACTCACGAAGATCTAACACAATGATTCAAAAACACAGTCACAACCACAATGATCCAACCCCGACAGAGTGAGGGAGAGGGGTATATATACACAGGGAACACCAGGTGACACAAGTGAAGCTAATTACCAACAGGTGAGTGTGATCCCACAGATTACCCCACAAAGACAACAGGAAAAGGACATGACAGATTCGCTTGTTATCATTCAAGCATTGCAGCAGTGGTACACGAATGTCCAAGCGTGCCATATTCCATTGGAAGCCCCTTGCACCCCCTCGGCACCTCACCGTGCCTGCCCCACCATTTGAGAAGCACTGCCTTAATCTAACCAAAGTTCCTGGATAGAAAAAAGTTTCTAATTCTTCCATTGCAGCTTTAAGGTCAAGACAAAGTAAAGATAGAGAAAAGACTTCAAAGGTCATTTTGAAGAATCACCTTCACCTGTCATTGTACATATGCAAATATTTACAAATACAAACAACTAAATTCATTCTCTGCATTGAACCCATTGACCCACTCCTGAGGGGCAGCAATGACATTCAAAGGGCAGTGTGAACTATAGGTTCTGGAGTCTGGAACAAGGCAACGTTTTTGGGTGATGGCAGTGCTACACCCTAAACAGTTTTTTTTTTAGTTCATCAAAGGGTCATTAGAGTAATTAACCTAATCCTTAATCTGCATTTGTGGACTGTGAGGGGAAACTGCCTGAAACACCCCTTCCAACAACAGAGAGAACATGAGACAGTCTGGGATCAGAACCGGCAAACATGGGATTTGTTAATATTAACATTACTGTAATTTCCGGGCTAATAATCACACCTGAATGTAAGCTGCACCCACTAAACTTAAAAAGAAAAAAAAAATTTATACAATGATAGGCCACACTTCTCTATAAGCCGCGGGTGTCCCACGTTGTAACATGGGATATTTACACAGAAATATTTATTTTTTTCACTTTTAATTAAATAAATGCTATTTCTTGAACAGTGCCTCTAACATGGCTGGTTACACGTCAGCTTTTTCCTGTTTCAGCGCCCCGACCGTTTTTGGAATGAACAGGGGAGACTTAGTGATCAGCTACAGGAGGCAAGCTAACATTAGCTCCGGGGCTAACTCCCTTCACTTTGTGCTTGACCACAGCAGAGGTAAACAGAAACAGTGAAGTTGGGGTCTTTATTATCAGCCACACTGAGCACAACAGAACATAAACAGAGTTTTAACAGCTCCTGTATAACCAACTCACCCTTCAACATGACAGGGGCTCAAACTGCTCTAATTCGTTAGCCCATAGTCCATAACTTAGCCACATCATTGTTTAAGCCGCAGGGTTCAAAGCGTGTGAAAAAAGCAGCGGCTTGTAGTCCGGAAATGATGGTAGTCCAAAGTCATTCAGACCCAGAGAAGCAAAGACGTCTGGATCTTCATTACCTCCACTAATGAACCATATCCTTCACCCCAAGGGGAGTGGAGGGGGGGGGGGAAGAGGAGGGGTTCATTCTGGTGCAGAGATGTGTTCTTTAAATAAATCCCTCATTATGATCCTGGTACCATGACCAGGAAGGGCCATACGCGTGGACCAGACTGGACACTGTAATTAGGCTCCATCAGCAGGGAGTGATATTTCAGCTCTCTGCTGGAGGAGGACATTTAAGGAAGGCGATGAGGAAGGTGAAGGTGTGAGGTGGAGACAGCAGGACACAGGAGAGCATGGGCGGGGGGTCTGGGAGAGAAAAGGAGGAAAATAAAGACAAATAACAGTGATGGAGGGATATTACAAAATATTTTGGTAACATAATCTAAGACATGGCCATAACTGTGGAGCTGTGCTGTACAAATAAAACATTCCTTTACTATAGGGAATTTCATCGCGGTTCACAGTTTGAAACCGGTGCTCCTTCACAAACAGTACAAACAAAGAGATTAACGTAAAGTGTTGCCAATGAAGACTATAATCTGGAGATTACATTGGAGATTAGATTCAGTTAGATAGCAATGTTCTCTTAGTGCTCATGTAACATTACAGTGGCTTCAGCCCAGGGCTGGGCGATACGGCCTTTTACTAATGTCCCGTAATTTTTTGGCCATGTCACGGTACACAATATATACTGCTTTAGCCTTGACTTAAAATTTTGGTGCATATATTCATGGCAGTATGATGATTCTATGTAAAAACATTATTGTCAGTTTTGGTTAAGTTACTTGGAAATAGTTATTAGTTATTGTAACTGGTTTCTCCAAAAAAGCAATCCAGTTACTTTACTGATTACTTATTTTCAAAAGTAATTGGTTGCTTTAATAATTAGTCTACGGAGGAAAAAGGCAACATGTCCTCAATAATATAGCCAGCAAACAGCTTTTTTTTCAATTCAGCCACACTAAGTCCTGTTGCTGTTAAGTCCCTTTTCCCCTGTTTAGCAGGAGAGGTGGCATTTAAAGATTGTCTGGTGAAACTGGATGTCATGGCCGCAGTGGTCGTGTCAGTATTCTTGGGCTGGCTTGCTAGGTGCTTGCTAAGATTCGATGTGGCATTTTTAGCTGTTGATAAAATGTTTCTTCCCATGCAGAGTGTGGAGCGGACATTAATGTTTTAGTCATTTTTTTACAGCGTAAAACTCGAAAAGTATTTACATACATTAAACACATAGTCCTGCTGTCTCCCGGCCTCCATGTTCTCCCTTGTCGATCCGCACATACAGCTGTCCTCCAACAAATTCACGGATTACTAATGCAGTAACGCAGCCCATCTGAAGGAAAGTCACAGTAATCGAATTACTGTTTTGCAACTGTAATCCCTTACTTTACTCATTACTTGATAAAAGTAATCAGATTACAGTAACATGCTACTTTCAACCCGTCACTGCCGATCAGTGACTATTATTTATACTGCATTAATATATGCTGGTTTTAAACATTCATGCCACAAGGGTGAAATCACAACTAAAGAAATGATGTCACTAATAACACTGCATAATAAGAAAATTAAATAGTGATAATTAAAACATAACCTGCCTAGCCACACATTTGTCGATTGTACGTTCTGTGTGTGTTCATGAGCTTTCAATGTCTGTCACTAAAAGCGAGCAACTGAATGTATTTTTAAATATTCACGATATAGTTATGGGGCTATATGTCCCACAGGCGACAAGTTGAGATACATTGATATATCGCCCGGACCTACTTCAGCCATTAGCTGTCTGAGCTTTCTGCTAAGCTAATAGCTGTCTGGCTCCGCACGATTACAGATCTGATCATAAATATATGTTAAGGTCCACATTAATCTGTGTGGGATTTAATGGCTTCAACTCAGGCGTTGAGTTACCCACAATCCCAACATTTTCCATGGTGCTTTGCAAAAAGAATGATGTTATTTACAGTGTGAATGTATCTCCTGAAGACATGCATACATTCATACACACATGCACACATATACACACATATATATTAACATATATACATATACAGGGACAATATCGGCATATCGGATCTCGGCAAAAAGTTAATGTCGGACATTCCTAATATATATATGCATATGTATATATATATATATATATATATATACACACGTATATATACATATATTGCTTTTTCACCTGTCGAACATCCCTAATATATGTTACATATATATATATAAATATATATATATGTGTGTGTAACATATATACATATATATACATATATACATATATTAGGGATGTTACATATATATGTATATATATATACATATATATATATATTTATGTATATATATATATATATATGTACATACATATATCCTCCTCAGATGTAAATGTCTCTTGTAATCCAGTTGCATTTCATTCTCACACAGCACAGATATAAAAATATTGTATATATACATTTCCTCCATTACTCTGATGTTGATAGCTGTGCTTAGTTTTGACATGTAAAGGTCATGCAGCCCACTGCTGTGATTTCCCCGGTGTCTTCATGTCCATGGGAAGTGATGCGACCTGACAGCTGCGCTACACTGCTTGATTTCATCAACTTCCTGTTTCTTCACTGATACATTGAACTGACCCAGAGAGGTTAATAATAAAATACAGTCTGATACAAACATGTCAAAGCAGTGACAGGTAGAATAACAGATCCAAACTCAAGGACTTCAGAGATTAGACTGTCATCTGTATAATGCCGATATTTCTGTCAAGATAGTAATGGAAGAAAAAAGTCTTAAATGTTAACCATTAAATCATCCCAAGAACACTTTATTATCAATTTTTCTAACCACAACAACATTTGGACATAAGTAAAAATAGTTTTGTCTTTCAGGTGTAGCTACTTTTGGATGACGTTTTTTTACTTTTTGTGCTAACCTTACATATTTTGTATTACAGCTTAGCCTTGACTTTTTCTAGGTTAAGTCTAGGAGTTATGCTTTTTTACTTAAATTGCTGTTTTGTCTTCTCTAGGAGTTATGCTTTTTTTTTTTTTAGCTGGATTTAGCTAGAATATTTCTCTGCTAATTTTAGTTTCTTGTGGTAAATTTTTTTACTTAAATTGCTGTTTTGTCTTGTCTCAGTTCTGTTTAAACCAGACTAGCAATATCTTATTTCTTAGTCGGACAAGACTATTTCTTGGCTTTTGCATGAAGAAATGTTTAAGCTAATTCGGGTAAGTTTAATTAGTTAGTCATGGTAACCTTATCATTCATTTATTTTAGCACTACGCTAACCATATTATGACAAACCAAGAGGAAAAATAACTACATTGTTAAGCTAGGTTTATGTCAGAAATTTCTTGAATTAGTAAATTTTGGTACACTACATGTTGTAATTTCTGAATCTCTTTTACTTTTGACCTTGTTTATCTTTCTGGTCTCTCATTCTTTTAGCCTAGCATTTAGCTTTTATCTTTAACCAACACAATATTTTAGACTAGACTGTTAATTTATGAATGCCTAGACTAGTTAAGAATACAGTATGGGCTGAGAGCTGAAGTTTAAGTTCCTTCAACATCTTTTATTACTCCAGTGTCCTCAGTGATGTCAGATAATTGATAGACTCTGTTTAAGGGCTAATACTTTGAAAAGAGTGCAATAACCAAGCAGACGGAAAGGGTATTTTAATTAAGTGTAATAAAAACATATTCATTTTCTTTGAGGTTTTATTGTCAGATGACAAACAATCAAATCCCTCAGCATGTGTCACAGAAACTCATTTTCTTAATTACTCATCAGTCGATAAAACAACAGAGACTGAAGAGAGAGAATCTCAGCGATGCACAGAGGAATTTGATGCCTTTTTAATTATTAATGTAACATAAGCCATGTCTGCAGGGCTTGTTTTAACAGTCCAATTAGGTAAACATGAAGCAGAGCAAATACTTAGAAGTGAAACAGTGAGCAACGCTTCCACACATCCACTGTGGTGAGAAAAGTGTGAAACAAACAACCAATTAACTGTGGCCAAACAAAGTTGATCTGACCTTACATCTGGAGTCAGAGCTTTATATGAAAATGATTGATTGAAAGTGATTTTTTTATTTTCAACTACTATGGTGTTTCATATAAACATCTACATTTAATTTTTTATTAAAAATCTGTTTCCAGAGATATTTTATTTTCCTGTCTGTCTTGGTCCAATCAGGTATCACAGGCTAGTTTTATAGACTGACCACTGGGAGGCAACTGTAATGAACTGCCAGTAATGAAGATTTAAGTAAGTAGCACTAGAAATCATAGGGGCAGTGCAACACAGTTTAGCTCAACAACAACAGAAACAATGGAACCTGGGAGAAGAAATGTCCACACAGACCACCACTGTCTCCTCTGTGTTAAATGTCCACACAGATCCCCACTGTCTCCTCTGTAGTTAATGTCCACATAGACCACCACTGTCTCCTCTGTCTTAAATGTCCACAAAGACCACCACCTCTGTCTTTAATGTCCATATAGACCACCACTGCCTCCTCTGTCTTTAATGTCTACACAGACCACCACTGTCTCCTCTGTGTTAAATGTCCACACAGATCCCCACTGTCTCCTCTGTAGTTAATGCCCACGCAGACCACCCCCACGACTGTCTCCTCTGTCTTTAATGTCCACACAGACCACCATCTTCTCCTCTGTAGTTAATGTCCACGCAGACCACCACTGTGTCCACTGTCTTTAATGTCCACACAGACCACCACTGTCTCCTCTGTCTTAAATGTCCACAAAGACCACCACCTCTGTCTTTAATGTCCATATAGACCACCACTGCCTCCTCTGTCTTTAATGTCCACGCAGACCACCATCACGACTTATCTCCTCTGTCTTTACTGTCCTCACCGACCACTAGTGTCTCCTCTGTCTTAAATGTCTACAAAGACCACCACCTTCTCCTCTGTCTTTAATGTCCATATAGACCACCACTGCCTCCTCTGTCTTTAATGTCCACACAGACCACCACTGTCTCCTCCTCCGTAGTTAATGTCCTCACAGACCAACACTGTCTCATCTTTATTAATGTCCTCACAGACCCCACTGTCTCCTCTGTCTAAAATGTCCTCACAGACCATCACTGTCCCTCTGTCTTTAATGTCCACATGGACCACCACTGTCTCCTCTGTCTTTAATGTCCTCACAGACCACCACTGTATCCACAGAGAGTACTCTGGGACATGTCACCCACAATGACATCTTGAAGTGAGCAAAGATATAGAGCAACAACGTTCTTCCAAACATGACATTTGACTATAAATAATAAAAGTTGACAGTTGAAAACCAAAAACAACTCCATGAATACCCAAAAACATTCTATAAAAACAGAAGAAATGGCCAAAACCTAACACAAAGACTGACAACATTTGGGAATGGATGGGCAGTTTCAAACATAAAAACTGTCCATGTTGGACGTTACTGTAGCAACGTCTCATCTTGGTAAATGGATTTTCCTGATCTTGAAATCAAAAACTGCTGCTGAGCATTTTTGTCAAACTTGTGACAAACAAATGCAGGATCTGATATTTTCCCCCAAATTTCATGTTTGTTTCAGTGCTTCTTTGTTCCCGTTCTGATTACCACTCTCTTCTTTTCTGCTGTTTTTTTTTTTTGGGATTGATTTTGTTTTTGTTTTTACAAGACAAAAGTGTCACTTGTTGCCTTGTTTATTCATGATAAAACAAAAAATGTCACTTGGGCGTCAGCGACGTGACAGTTACCGACTTGTTTTTTTTACGTGACGGCTGAGACGGGAGTGACATCCTCCTTTGTGGCGACGTGTCACCGTCGCAGCAGCAGAACAATGTCAAAAGACGGAGACAGAACGTGATGTTGGAACAGCTGACAGAAGCTGTTGCTTAGAATCTAAAGCAGGGATCTGGACAGTCCAATCATCAGACACCGGACCCTTTATCAAAACTGCTGCCAGGATTTATAATAAAAGCGTTTTTTTTGAGCTTGTGGGTTCAATATCTGCTCTAAAGTTCCATTCAGTTCAATTTAGGATTTCCTTAAAAGCAGGAACAACCGCAATCACAAAACTCACAAATGTTTTGGTTTTTTACTTTATACATTTTTCTTCAGTTAAATTAATTTTATGATAACATTGAACTATTCTTTGATAATATTAATCTGTATTTAGGCCTAGTACTTCTCAAATAGTGGGGCGGGCACCCCTGGGGGAGAGTGGTGAGGGGCTTCCAATGGAATATGGCACGCTGGACATCAGTGTACAATTGCTGTAATGCTTCCAGCCACTAGGTGGCAGCAACACATACAATGGTTTGTACAGATAAATAGTATCTCAAATAGTATTTCAATTTACAGGTATGGGGGCGGGGGCTGGGGGGGAATTAGGGGGGGCCTGACAGAAAATAATTGAGAACCACTGATTTAGGCTAACCTTTAGCTGTTTGTGGACAGCCTTGATTACAAATGTCTCATGGTTATTTCTGCCTTAAAGTTATGGTTCCAAGCTCGACTGATTTTGTTTTTTTGGATAGTTTCTGTGTAAGTGAGTGAGTGAGTGTTAGAGTGGTTCTATAACATGATGATCAACTTCGTTTTTTATCCCAAATTTGACGTCTTTCTTCTCTAATTTCAGCAGGGTGGACATTTTACATTCGTTTCGTCATTAGACAAATCAGCGAAATACTTCAAAACTACAAAATCAGTATGAAAACTTTTAAAAGGTTTATCTGCACTGATATTTGTAAAGAAATACCATTTCTGCGACATACGGATTTTCTTAGGAACAAATGTGAACACCTTTTCCAGTTTTATTCACACTGAACCTTCTGTTACTGTTACTTGGTGTGGACGCAACGTGAATGAGTCCACCAAGGGTCTACCTTCGGCTGATGGTTCCATGTGAACCAGATGAGAAGTGGCTGTTTTAACTGTGATTAATCATCATGTCAGAGAGACCATTACCGAAACCAGCATCTGCGGTCTGTATTCTGAACATGTGGTAAAACATGTCGGCGGCCGTCGGCAGCTTTGACAGTCTAATGAAAATAAAACAGGGTTGTCAAACAAACACCACCGTGGCCCTCAGTAGCACGAGAGAGAGAGAGAGAGAGAGAGAGAGAGAGAGGGAGACTGAGGGAGAGATTGTAAATGAATGACAGAAAAAAAGAAAGAAGAAGAAGGTGGTGAAGAGACCACTGTCTCTTCTGTCTTTAATGTCTGCACAGACCACCACCTTCGCCTCTGTCTTTAATGTCCATATAGACCACCACTGCCTCCTCTGTCTTTAATGTCTACACAGACCACCACTGTCTCCTCTGTCTTTAATGTCCACACAGACCACCACCTTCTCCTCTGTCTTTAATGTCCCTATAGACCACCACTGCCTCCTCTGTCTTTAATGTCTACACAGACCACCACTGTCTCCTCTGTCTTTAATGTCCATATAGACCACCACTGCCTCCTCTGTCTTTAATGTCTACACAGACCACCACTGTCTCCTCTGTCTTTAATGTCCACACAGACCACCACCTTCTCCTCTGTAGTTAATGTCCACGCAGACCACCACTGTCTCCTTCTCCCTAGTTAATGTCCTCACAGACCAACACTGTCTCATCTTTATTAATGTCCTCACAGACCCCGCTGTCTTCTCTGTCTTTAATGTCCACATGGACCACCACTGTCTCCTCTGTCTTTAATGTCCTCACAGACCACCACTGTATCCACAGAGAGGACTCTGGGACATGTCACCCACAATGACATCTTGAAGTGAGCAAAGATATAGAGCAACAACGTTCTTCCAAACATGACATTTGACTATAAATAATAAAAGTTGACAGTTGAAAACCAAAAACAACTCCATGAATACCCAAAAACATTCTATAAAAACAGAGGAAATGTCCAAAACACAAAGACTGACAACATTTGGGAATGAATGGGCAGTTTCAAACATAAAAACTGTCCATGTTGGACATTACTGTAGCAACTGTAGTCTCATCTTGGTAAATGGATTTTCCTGATCTTGAAATCAAAAACTGCTGCTGAAGGTGGAGGTTATTATCCTTCAGCTGTGGAGCTGCTGGGTCCACGGATGTTATTTTGTAATTCACAGCCACGCTAGATTCATTTCATTGTTGTTTCAGTGAGCGCGCACGTCTTCCTGTTGGTGCACATGCTTGTTTTGATCAGCCATCGCTGCCGTTCCCTCTCTCTCTCTTCTTCTCCTTCACTGTGTCTTGGTGTGGAGATAGAGCTCAGCAGCCTGTGTGTTTTTACTTCCATGTGAGCTGTTGTCGTTCACACACGACAGCAGGAGGGGAACAGTGGCATGCTGGGTAGGATTAATAGCAAGCAGCCAAACAAATGTGAGATATGAGCAACATGTGAGTGTTGCCTTTGTGCAATCGTACGTAAAGATCCCGTGTCTGTTGTGATGTGAAGATGAAAGGGTAGGGATTAGAGACAAGGGGCTCTAAAAGCAGAATATGTTTTATATATATTTTTAATCCAACACCAATGGGACATCACTGTGTTAAGATCCTCATGATATCAGTGTTCAAAAGATGCAGCACTTTAAAAAAAAAAAAAAACATGAACTAAAAGGGACATTAGCAAAATATAGGTGTTAAGAATCCTGGAATAACTGAGGACCAGGTACCAGGTGAGTGGAGTCCAGCATTTGGTGATGCCTAGTCCATAGTCTACAGTCCATAGCTTGTTGTCAGCTGGTCCCCAGATTTCAGGGATTTTCACTGAACTCTTCTCTCCTCGTTTTTTCCCCTGCACTCACCGATGAATGTCATCCAGCTCTTCAAACCTCTGCTCTGCTCTCATACTATCAAGGATAATAGTTCCTCTCACTAATGTCCCTGTGCACTTTTTGTTCCCTTTATTCGTTTCTGTGTGTGTGTTTGGTTCAAGAGGGATGGCTGATACAGAAAGGGTCTGCTTATTGTAAAAAAAAAATAATGAATCTTTTTTTAACGAAGAAAAAGTACCTTCAAGTGGACACAGACAGTACCAATGCACTGCCACAACTGACACCGGCAATAGTGTTGCACAGGTTTGGGTCTTATTGTAAACCAAATGAAGGAAAGCCTGAAAGCATTACATTTCAACTGTAGATGCAGCAGAAGAAAAACATTTCCTCAGATCAATTATGTTCTCCATTGGACTTTTTACGGCAAGATTTATAAAAAAAGGATTCATTTCGGATTTCAAAACCTGGCTCACAGAGCAGCCTGTGGTCCAGTAGTGAGAGCACTGGCCCCACCCCCCTTTTTTTTTCTTGACAGAAGATCACCAGTTCAAATTCACCCTGCCAGGCTGTGGCTGTGTGTTTAGCACAGGTTTACACTCCAAATCAAACATCCTGCTTCTGCCCATGTCCATGCTCCCTAGGTATTTGTTAAGGAGGACAGAGTGCAAAGTCTTTCACGTGTATATAAGTGATTTCTCAGAATATTATGACAAGTACAATGCATCACCATGGCATCATAGTGCAGCGCCACAAGCACTAACACCAGGCCACAAGAACTACAGTTCTATGAAAATATTTTAGGCCGGTGTACTACAATTACTACAAGAATTCAAGAGGGTTTTTAGCTTCTCCGTAAGGACCTTCACCTGCGAGTGGTCAAAAAGGAAAAGGGAACTCAGGGAGAAAGGGGTTAAGAACATGGCTAAAATGGCACAATGACTATAAAATGTATTTCAACAACTTCCTACACTTTCAAACTTAACGCTAGAATTCCATCTAACCTAGAGTAGATCATGGCACTGTGTCCACTGTAACTTCAAGGTCTTCTTTCCTTAAGGCGTAGCTTGACCTAAAGAAAAGTTTAATTCAATAAGAAACCAGAGCTAACATTAACTACAACAGTCCTGGTACAGACAGCAGAGCTAACGTTAGCTATAACGGTCTTTGTACAGTCACCACAGCTAACATTAGGAATAAGGGTCTGGTTATAGACGCCAGAGCTGATGTTAGCTACAAGTTTCCTGGTACAGACACTAGAGCTAACATTAGCTAAAACCGTTCTGGTACAGACTGGTATGACTCATCAACTGTTACAACACTGTACACTGAATCAACCTTTTTATAAATTGGCACCAGAACACTTTTTCTCCACTCATCCGGCATCTTGTCCGTCTCTAAAATTCTGTTAAACAACCCAGTCATGAAATCTCCAAATCCACTTCTCCTAAGCACTTCCATACTTCCACTGGTATGTCATCAGGACCAACTGACTTTCCACTCTTCATCCTCTTCAGGGCTTTTCTAACTTCATCCTTTCTAACCTGATCTACCTTCTTCCTAATAGTTTCTGGTTCCTCGTTTCTACTTTCCCTTTCTTTTTCCTCAAAGTATTCCTTCCAGTCTCTTCTCTTCTGTTCTGTCACTGTCCCCTCTCTTCTTTGCTAATCTCTTTCTCTGCACACTCTCCTGGATCTCATCATTCCACCACCAGGTCTTTTTGTCCTCCTTCCTCTGCCCAGAGGACATACCTAGCACCTTCCTGCCTGTCTCCCTAATCACTGCAGCTGTAGTCTCCCAATCATCTGGGAATATCTCAACACAGCCCAGAACTGCCCCTACTTCCTTCCTGAAGTCTTCACAACATGTCTCTTTCCTTAATTTCCACCACTTGATCTTCTGCTCTGTCTTCCCTCTGTTCCTTTTTTCACCTCCATCGTCATCTTGCTAACTACCATCTGATGTTGTTTGGCTACCCTCCCCCCTGCCACTACCTTACAGTCTCTAATCCCCCTCAGATTACCTCTTCTACATAGAATATAATCTGTGTGGACCTGCCTCCACTCTTGTAAGTCACCCTGTGTTCCTCTTTCTTTTGGAAATAGTTTCTCTCCCTAATGCCAAATCTGCCTATCACTTCCTCATCTCCTCTGTTCCCTTCCAGAACTTCTCCTTTTCTTCTAACTCACAGCCCACCTGTGGGGCATAACCGCTAACAACATTAATCATCACTCCTTCTATTTCTACCTTCACACACATCAACCTGTCTGACTCTTGTTTCACCTCCACCACATTTCTTGCATATTCTTCCTTTAGGATCACCCCTACTCCATTTCTCTTCCCATCTGAACCATGATAAAACAGCTTGTAGCCTCCTCCAATGTTTCTAGCCTTGCTGCCCTTCCACCTGGTCTCCTGCACACACAAAATATCTACTCTTCTTCTCTCCATCATATCAGCTATTTCTCTACTTTTCCCTGTAACTGTACTTACATTCAGAGTTCCAAACTTCAGACCAACACTTCTATTCTTCCTCTTTTCTCTTTTTGTCCGAATCAATCGTCCTCCTCTTCTACTTTGTCTTGGACCAACAGTAGTCCAATTTCCACCAGTACCCTGTAGGTCAACAGCACTGTTGGCGGGCCTCAACTGATCCGGTATGGAAATCATTTCAGTGATTCGCATATTTGATTTGGCTAAAAGTTTTACGCCGGATGCCCTTCCTGACACAACCCTCACCATTTATAGTATCTTCAAGTATCTTACTGTTGTCTGTATCAAACAAGTAGCTCCTCATATTACTAAATGCCCTTGAAGTAGCTCTCTGTTTCAAAAAGGTCGTTGACCACTGCTGTAAAGTATGGGCCTACACTATGTGACCCACACCCTGGTCTGGTACAGGGCCAGACCATTCACTCAGTAGAAGAACATAACAGTTGGCCTACTATTGGCCTAATTACTGCTGAAACTAAAACATCCATCGACTTCCACCTACAGAGGTGGACTTAATGCTGCTAACTATAGTGAAGAATGGACGGAAGCGGAGACAGACTGGGGTCTATTTTCCAGAGCTGGGTTAGTGCACGTCTCTGTCAGGGCTGAGATGGACAGCATGAGACACATGAGGAGACAGAAATTGGCTCCATGCAGTGAAAGAACTCTGTTACACCTGGTCCCCATCTTCACACTCCCAAATTTTTTTAAAAAAAGAGGCAGAGGCTGCCTGTAGACATTGTGTGGCTGTTTTTATTCAAAGTAGGGCAGTGTGTCAGAGAGTGAAAACAATAAGTTGTAAATTATCAAGAGAGGCAGGGAAAACAGAGGAACCTTCTTTTTACTCTGACTGACGCGAGGACCGTTGTCTCCGCTTCAGGAGTCAGATGTTTTCACCAGTCTTTATTTTGTTTGATTTATGCCTAATTTGGGGAAGTTCAAACAAAGACATTGGTTAAAGTCTTCACTTTGACTCAATGATTCGACGGTTCTCTGTGTGTGTGTCCAACAGATGACTGACAACACACGAGGTCCACCTCTGCCACAGTCACCACAGACAGACTGGTCACCAACAGATGTATTAGACAGACTTTCTGTCAGGTATGACATGTCAGTGCCATCCCAGAATTCACACCATTTCACACAAAGTTCCACTTTTATAGACTGACATTTCGGCATGTTTCACGCTTGGATGCAAAAGTGGCAGATTAAACATCCTTTGGTCAGTGATTGATCACAGTAACTTACAGAGCACAGGGTAAGTGAGAATGAAGGAGCAGCCAGGGTAAGGATGGGAGGTGAAATACCTGACAATGAATGTCGCACAAATGTTACACACTCAGATTAGGGACTATGTTAAACCAGTGTTACTCATTATTTTTATTTTTTGCCATTGCGCCACCTAGGGGACAGAAGTTTTTTCACTCCACTCCCTATCCCTCTGAATCAAAATACTACTGAGCGTCTGGTAATATTTATTTATCTGTACAAACCCTTCACCACACCTCCACCCCCCCCCCCCCTTCCTCCCCCACCCACCGCTTACCTGCCCAACCCCTCCCCCCCCCCCCCCCCCCCCCCCCTTTCTGCAACGACCCCCGTTACGGGTATGCAGCCCCTTTGAGGCTAAATACCAGAATTTCCCAGTAGTCAGTCAGAACTGAAGAAGCCTCTTGGATGAGAGGTGAAACGTTTTAATAAAAACCTCCTTCGTCCAGTTGCCCTTGATTACTGATTGCTGGCACCAGCATTTTCCATACAATCGCCTGATGATCAAAATAAATGAATAAAGCCTACTCTGCTGCGATCTAGTGACTGGAGGCTTATCATTCAGGCATGAATAAAGACAGCATACTGAAAGTTCCCTCCTGTGACAAGTCGCCCCATTATTTGACAAGCAATGGGTCAATCCAACACCATTGGCCATCAGTGTGAGTATGAATGGCTGTCTTTCCTCAATGGCTGTCCAGGACCTACTGACTGCTGGGACGGAGGGTCCAGTTCACTCAGATCCTGAAAGGAATCTAATGAGAGAAAATTGACCAATTGAGTCAGGTGTTAAGACTGCTGATGGGAACTACAGCACTTTGTTGTTCAATCAGAAGTCAGCAGGTGATGAGACAGTGGTGGAGTCTGGACCGCTGTAGTCACCGACTTATTCAACACTGACTTATTTATCATATAAGTGCACAGTGTTTTGTTAGTAAATGCACCTTCATCAGAGTCTATTGTGCACAGGCTCTTCTTTGGTAGAACAAAAAAGTCAGCACTATCCCTTTTTGCTTTTTCTTTCTATAGAAAAACAAGCTCCAGCTGAGCTTTTCTGTTCTGAGACGTGACCAGAACAAGGTCCAAAGAGAGAGTGAACTGTTCATGCTGAGAGTGACCAGGTGATTCTTCTCCATCTCTGGTTACGCATCAGTAGTGTACAACATGATCGTGATGCAAACTCAGGTCTGGAGACACACACACACACACACACACAGGAGGAATTACAATTTCTAAAGCTGACAGTCCGTCACCCTCCATGCCGCTGTGTCCTGCTGAGGCTTCTGTCAGCCGTGACTGACAGGATGACAGGGGGCGCTGTAACCAGTCAGCCCTGGGCGGCGGTGGTGGTGGCCTCACACCGGCACCACACGTGGTTCCACCCACTGACTGAAACGGAGACAGAGGCAGAGACGCGCATCACTCAGAGATGCAAAAGTCCTAATTAAGATGAGGAGGAAGAAAGGGACGCGGCAAATATGGACGTGGGACAGACAGACTTTCAGAAAGAAGTCAATCGAATATGCGTATTCCAGGGTCGATGCGCAGACAAAGCAGGAAATAAAATAACAATAACAAAGGATGTAAGTTTGTGTGAGGACAGATTTATAAGATTTGCCAAGCCTCATGGCTCAGATGAGTAAAGATCAGAAAGATGTTGTGTAAAAAAAAATAGTAAAAAAATCTAAAAAATAGATTCAAACCAGTGAAGTAGTAGAAGAAGAAAAAAGACCAAAAAAACAAACAACCCCCCCCCAAAAAAAAACCAAAAAAAAAACTGCAGACCTCCCAGAAATGTAGTTTTTAGGGAACAACTGAGATTTTCCTAGGACAGTGAAGGCATCACTGGCTTCATTCCACTCATTCCACTGTTAATAGCCTCTAAGTCACCCTGTATGATTTTGGGCAGTTCAACTGCTTAAAATCATAGGTAAAGCTTCTATCTTATGGACCTGGTCCTATCCCCCCCCCAAAAAAAAAATAATGAAAACCACCTAGTTTTAGTTCTTGAGAAGTTGTCTTTATCTGGATGGACCTAGAAATTCACAATGATTTAAACGCACCAAGAAGCCAAAGAGAACCACAGGGTTGGATAGGGAAGCGAAACCCAACATTAAATGTGCACCAATGACACTTTGATAAAATTGTCAAACGTTTGAATACATAACAGCAGGGGGGCCTGGTAAAAACCAAGGTCCATCAATTTGTTTATATTTTTAGTCAAATGGATTTGGAAGTATTTCCCCAGAAGCAAGAGCTGACAATACAAGTGAACACTAACAGTCCAGTCTCTGTGTTCAGCTGGTGAACTGTTCCAGCCTTAGCCAGGAAACCTCACAGCTGTGAGCTCATTAGTTTCTTCATAAGCACAGACACGTTGGCAAACACCGAACACGGTCACCTTGTTTACTTGTTTACCAAGAGAAAACTCCCTTTCACTGTATGTGTGTGTGTAAGAGAGAGAGAGAGAGAGAAAGTTTTCAGGTGACTTGGCCCATCAGTGGATAATCACAGAGCAGAGGGACATGAAGTGAGAGATGAGCCCTGACCTGACGACACTCTCTGGAAGCAGAAACCAGACCGCAGGTCAGATCCTGCTCTACCAATCATGGCTGCTCCTTATCCTTCACCTCCTCACCTTGTCTTTCCATCAGACACACACACACACACACACACACACATACATTGAGTCTTCAAAACCTGTTGTGCCCCAGCTGGGAGTGGAGAGACCCAGACACCTGGACACAGCTCAGTGAAGCAGGGACCGGACCAGCACCTGCTGCCCCACTGTAGGAATCGCACACACACACACACCTTATGTTTTGCCTCTTGTGTGAATCCTCTGTCCTCCTTCATCAACGACCTTCATCATTTGTTTTGTTTTTTTTTCTCTCTCTTTGTCTCACTTCCATCCCTGTTTTGTTGTTCCATATTTTCCTTCTCCCACTTATTGGTTGTCTGTTTTCGACTCGTCCTTGTGCTTTTCAGATACTTTTTCAATGCTGCGGTACAAGTGGGAATTAGAGCTCTATTTTGTGTGATGAGCATACGAATATTTAAATCATCCTTGGAAATATTCTCCAAAGCACTGTAGCTAAAAAAAAAAAAAAAAAAACAACCAAACGGTTCGCAGTGTCTCAGCGTCAGTCTGAAATAATTCCATCATTTGGCAAATTAGCTGAAATTAGCTTAGAACTTTTCCTCGGACATCGAAAGCATCACTCGGCCTCTGCCTCCACATGAGTTATTTCAGCCAATTTAACCAACTGACCATGTAGATTAAAGTTGCCCGTGTTCAGCAATAACAAGGAACTGAAGTTTGACTATAACTGCGTTAACTTCAGTCCTGTATTAAGTAGGGAAGTCAAGGAGTCAAAGATGGTTCTAGAACGTCCACCTCAAACGTTCTGCTATGTCATGTTGGATTACTAACCTGTTTGTTTTTGGAGTAACTAAAATGAAATGATAGATTACATACATCAGTTATGAATGTTACAAGTACAACAGAGCTGCATGTCTATAGTACCTGTACTTGTAAATCAAAGTTGCTCGGTGAACACACACAAACAGGGTTGTTCTCGTGTTGAACTGCACTTGTAATACTATTTTGTTCTGGTCAGACAGTGACTTTGTGTAAAGTCGGGGGAAAAGATTTGTTTGTTTGTCACTGCGGGTTTGTTGCGGTGTTTCCCTTGGTTGTATTCTTAATTGCAGATGCATGCACCGTCACTGAATCGAGGCTGATTGCTTCACACGGCTGGCAGTGAGTTCCACGCCGTCGGTGGTGCCTTATAAGATCTCCTGCTTGGAGCTGATTCAGTCGTTCCACTCCTGCCGGGGTAACTCTTTGGCGCAGTCTGATGAAACGTCGTGTTGGCGATTCTGATCTCTCTTTCCACTCCCGGATACGTATCGATTGCCGCCGTCCATGGGGCTGTGTTAGCCCATCGCTTGTCCTGTCGTCTCGTCAGCTCCTCAGGATCTCTACACCTGCCGCACACCCCCATGTCAATCACCTGCTTCCTGTGGAATTCGGACGTTTAATAAATCCGTTTGTTTTCACCTGATCCAGACTGATCTCAGTCCTGCAATTGGGTCTTCTCTGTGTATCTCTCAATTTGCAAACGTTTTGGACATATTGTTTCAGGAAAAAACAGCTTACTGACTCTACCCAGTTAAGTTTATTGGAAAATAATGCCATTAAAAGTCTTGCATTAACTCCTTTTTATCAAGGTTAAAGAGTTCTGTTAGGCAACTGCACGTGAACTTTTCACAAAGAAGACTTTTTATCAAGTCCCACATAGTGCTTATTAGTGCCTCCTGTGGTAGCCTGTGTGGATTGCACACTGAATTTCCCCATTGTGGGATGAATTAATAGCAAATAACATCAGGTTTTATTCTTTTGACCTTTTTTGGGAAAAAGGTCAACCATCCATTCAACTACCTTATCTCCAATATGGAATACTCCATATTCTGTACTCATACCGTGGTTAGATGCAGCTCTTATTCATCTGCATGCAGTGCAACATTTGACAGTTTTTAAATCTTTTTTTTATTTATTTCATTTACCACAATAAAAAAAATGAGGCAAACAAACAAAAAAATAATAAGGTAAGTAATGTTTTTTCCCTGACTTTTCTTTGCCTGGTGGTAAAATTCTGCTTCCTGGTCAAACGACCCAGGAAGGTGGCTGAGACTGAAGAATTGCAAATGGACCAGAAGATGTTCTGGCTGCAGTGATAGTCACAGTCACTGGTGCAAAGACAAACAATCACGTGTCAGTGCGTAAGATAACACTACACGCTGCAGTGAAAAGAACTGTTTTGACCTGTGAAGAACTCTCAGTCCCATCACACAGGCTAAAGACAAGACGCAGAACTTCCCACTGGGACAGAAAAGAGTGTTGATCAACCCATGCCGTCACTGCTGAAATAATATGATTAAAATGACTTTGGCCTTAAAGCATTATTTTTGGATTTTTCTATGGATCTGCCAGAATTAACTTTTTTTTCCGATATCTGATATATTGTCCAAACAATTTCTGATAGCAACCTGGTGATTGATAAAGTCAAGTGTCCCCTGCTCACTAAAGTTGTGGGTTAAAGACCGAGGACATATGCATTTTTCCACCATATATTTTTTGGGTGACACGTCATTTATCGGGCATAATCCGACCGAGCTCGTAACTCCCCAGTTTTCCCATAAGAAATAACAGAAGAAAAAAAAAAGAATCTGTTCCGGCCCTCTAGAAACATGTTTTTAATAGAGACATATACACACACAAAAAAATTATAGTATATAACCTCTAGAAACATGCTTTTAATAGACACACAAAAAAATTATAGTATATAAGGATTCCTGTGATATAAAATATTAATTTTAATTAGAGTTCTTACCTTCAAGACAGACAATACAGTAGAGGCTAATGGAGGCATGTGCGGAGGAGGAGGAGGGAGGGATTAATTAATCCAATTAATTAATTAATTAATTATTTTTGCTTTTTTTTCGATTTGTATTCATTCTTTAGTTGGCACCCCGCTCATATTTATTGACAATCTGATGCTTTATTTCTGTGGTCATCCTGCGTTTCTTCGTTTCACTACCATCGTTTGCCACTCACTTTGATGATTCTCACAGATATTCTTACAGATATTACATAATTATGCTAACAATGATATCATTAGCCCCGATAATATCCCAAACCTCTGACATCGCTTCACTAAAACAGATGGTACAATGTTTTGCAGCTCCTTTTTTTCAGATAAACCGAAATGGTTTTGAGGGATAGGAGTAGTACTTTTACTACTTTAAGTTACACATACTTACAAATGTGCTGAACCAGCACCTTAATACTCCATCGCAGCATTTTACTTTATAGACATGGTTCTACTCAGTCTAATTAACACTTTGTTTACTGGAACCCATTATTGCACACTGTTCTGTTCTGTGTTAAATTAATAACTTTTTCACTGACCCACGGCCCAATACCGAGCAATGGACGTGGGTTTAGGGACCACTGACCTCCAGTATATAACACTGACGCCCCAATATATTTCATGTTACATGCAAAGCCGGATAGACGCATACACACACACTTAGCTTCACGATGAGGATTAAATCAGGAGAATGCCAGCTTCTCATGACGACTACCTGTTGGCTGGGACACTTTATCGGGTCGTATTGCAGTGTCCGACAGCTGATCTGCCTTTTTTTTTCCCCCCACCACCACCTCAAACAACCTAAATATACCAGGTCTATTCAATAAGGCTGAACATCCGATCCAGCTTTGGAAGCTGCTGGCACCAGGCTGCCCTTTGTGTCATATGTCACGGCTGCGTGTTGGACAGTTAATGGGGGGAATATGGCTTCTGAGGAGGCATTACTGGCCACTAAATGCATGGCAAAAGAGGGAGAAGAAGTCATTATTGAACAATAACACTAATGGAACCCTCAGGGCTCACAATCGATCAGCCGGCTGCCACTCTCTCACGCTAATGTGATCAATAATTTAGGATGAAACACAGAAAGAAAAAAAAAGAAAAAAAAAAAGCAAATCATACAAGTGCCAGCGGCGTTGCTACGTTCCCTCTGAATCCTTTCCAGAGAATTCTTCAATAGAAGGAGACACATCTGCCGAGGACAGTCTCTGCTTTAATGTCAGGTTTTCATCAGGGGTTTTTACCCGAAGGAGATTTTTTTTAGTGAAAGGCACAGGGGGAGCTGCCGCAGGAGGAAGGGAGTCTTTCAGAAACTTTAAGTTTAGGCAAATATGAAAAGAGAGAAAGAGTGAGAGAGAGAGAGGGAGAGGGAGAGGAGACAACAAGTGTGAGCTGAGATATAAATCAGACACAGGACCGATGAATACTAATAACACGGTTGGTTAAGTGGGGAATTATGAAGAAGTTAAAGTGTTTTTATTTTGATAATGCCTACAATAATTAGTCTTCAATTTCTTAAGTGTGCAATATTAAAAAAAAAAGTCTAATTGTTATTCTATCATTGTTAATGCAATTACTATTATTGTTATTATTTGTTATGAAGTGAAGTTCATTTTTCTGAGGTCTGTCCTAGATCATAATTTATCCTGCGTAATCATCTTTACAACCTTCCAAATTCAAGAGAGTTGCTTTCTTTCTATTGGCTGTGCAGAATTCAAATATTCATTTATGTTTCCAAATCATAGTTTCATAATGAGTGTATAACGAGCGACATCGTTGTGCAATTATAGCCTAGCAAAATATGCCAATCCCTTTTTGTATGAATGATGTTTTTATATTTCATTTTTAGTTACTTCCAAGTTCGCTTTCCCCCTGTTGTATTGCACTGAAATGAAAATCAGATTTCATTCCTATTTATATTCCTAACTATATGCTGTGATCTTCTGACTCAATGTGATTTCAGTGGAATAGTACATCCAAACTTTGACGCTTTGACTTGGGTAGCAATTTCTCCCATGCCGTCTCTTTCTCCTTCACTGCTGCAGCAGTGTTACTTTTGTGTTCGTAATCTCCATAGGCCTGTATTATTACCTACAATTCTATCTAGATACATTTTTTTCCTATGGTTGTCATGGTTTCTCACGGTATCGGAACTCCAGTGAACATACTCAGAGTGGATTGAACTAATTCAGATCGGCTGTTCTGGAGTCAATTACTTGGAGTTTCCCATCTCAGAGTAGGTCAACTTAGAGTTCAGGAATACGTTTTTGATCCTCTTTTCTGGAATACCCTTCTAATCCACATCACTGCTGTTTTGGAACAAAAACATGTTCAGTTGACATGATCATTATCCTGTATCAGACCACACAGGTCAGCTGACCACATTTGCCATTCCCAGAGCAGGACAACAGGAAGAACTGATTTGTTGATGTCTATGTTGATATCCACGTTGACATCCATGTTTGACCACTGTGTTGATGTCCATGTTTGACGTCCCTGTTGACGTCCATGTTTGCTGCCTTTGTGGATGCCCATGTTTGATGTCCATGTTTGACGCCCATGTTAACCTCCATGTTTGACTTCCTGTTGACATCCATGTTGATGTCCATGTTGACATCCATGTTTGACCACTATGTTTGATGTCCATGTTTGACACCCATGTTTTCTTCCATGTTGGACATCCATGTTTGACCAGTACGTTGATGTCCATGTTTGACGCCCATGTTTACCTCCATGTTTGACTTCCTGTTGACATCCATGTTGATGTCCATGTTGACATACATGTTTGACCACTATGTTTGATGTCCATGTTTGACACCCATGTTTTCTTCCATGTTGGACATCCATGTTTGACCAGTACGTTGATGTCCATGTTTGACGCCCATGTTTACCTCCATGTTTGACTTCCTGTTGACGTCTATGTTGACGTCCATGTTTGATGTCCATGTTCGACATCCATGTTGACTTCCATGTTTGATGCCCATGTTAACGTTCATGTTTGACTTCCTGTTGATGTCCATGTTGACGTCCATGTTTGATGTCCATGTTTGTTGCGCATGTTGACTTCCATGTTTAACGTCCATGTTGACGTCCATGTTTGACTTCCTGTTGATGTCCATGTTGACGTCCATGTTTGATGTCCATGTTCGACATCCATGTTGACTTCCATGTTTGATGCCCATGTTAATGTCCATGTTTGACTTCCAGGTTGAGACCATGTTGACATCCATGTTGGACGTCCATGTTTGACGTCCATGTTTGACTTCCTGTTGACGTCCATGTTGACATTCATGTTGAGGTCCATGTTTGATGTCAATGTTTGACGTCCATGTTGACTTCCAGGTTTGACTCCCATGTTAACATTGGTGGCCATGTTTAAAAACAGGTTCAAAACCTTTTATTTTAATATCGTGTTTGATTAAATCCCCTATCATTCCTTTTTTTTTTTTACCCTATTAAGGGTTTTTTTTGGGAGTTGTTCCTCAGCCGATGCAAGGATCCATAAGGGCAGGAGATGTTTACTGCTTCTTTTTTTTCTCCTTTCTCTCTTGATATTTCATGGTTTTGAACCACTGTAACTTCATTGGGTTTGCCTTGTGTATGAAACGTGCTCTATAAATAAGATTGAATTGAATTGAATTGAAACGTCCATGCATGTTGAAGTCCATCAATAATAAAGAAAAAAAAACTCACAACACATTTTGAGTTATTTTAAAGCTCTATCCTAGTTTCTCTGGATTTATGTTTCCTCAATGCAGACATTTTTTTCACTTCTTTTCTTTTGTTCTTTTAAACCTACTGTAAGAAACTTGAAGTATGAAACCCACCCTTCTACCAGCTGTGGGTTTTGAAAAACAGTCAAATACTTTTAGTATTTAAGGTTTGAGCCGGAAATTTTTTAAATTTCTCAGTAAAATGTACCTGTTGTCCTGAGTCTAAAACACTTTACTTCTGAACCGATGTAAATATTCTGGACATTTTTCAGCAACAATTTTCCAACTTCACTATAGTCTTCATTTTTTTTCTTTTTAAAATCTCTACTTAATGAGTCATGATGTGATTTCTCATTTTTATTTTTTTGTATTTATCAAGTGAACAGCTGTCTTGATTTTGGTGAAAGGTCATTCTACTGCAGGTCATTAAAATGTAGATTTCTCATTCATTTTTGTTAAACCTCAAACTGCATTAGAAAGCATTTCAGAGACAACCTGTCAGTGATACATTAATATTCTAGCGTTTTTTTTTTTTTTTTAAATCACATTTATCCTGGATTGTTTTGTTTTTTTTTCTGCGCTCAGGGAGCATGCAGAGTAATTCACCATCAATCAGGCCACCTGTCGATCTCTCTGTCTCTGCGTGGTTGTTGTTCTGTCACAGATCCGTGACAGTTTCCTGTCATCTTCATCGCCGGGGACCAAACAAAGCAGATCTGATAGTTGAGTCTGATGGGTTTGAATATTTACATTACACATTAATACAGATAAATAAATAAAATCAACAACAGAGTTCAGCTGCTCAGTGACAGTGAACCAGGGTCAGCCCACCTACTGACACAGTCAGTCATTATCAGCTCAGGTTGCAGCCCCCGGTCAGACTGACAGAATTCTGACCTCTGACCTCCTGCTTCTAAGTTCTCCCCTTCTGTTTTTTTTTCCCCCACAGACCATCATTTATGAACTGCACATTTTTTATTTTGAAATTGACTCAAACTAATGATTAACCCGATACATTTACAGAATATTTACAGTTCAATACAGTTCTACCTTTGCTGGTAGGTTTATCATTAGGAGACTAACTTCAGTTTTATGCCGAAAAGATATTTGTAACTTTTTAGCCACCTTGTAGTGTAGTATATATATATGTATATATATATGTATATATATATGTATATGTATATATATATGTATATATATGTATATATATGTATATATATGTATATATATATGTGTGTATATATATATATATATATATATATATATGCCTGCTATGCTAAACTACTTCCCTAAGAGTTTGCTCTTCAATAATTTGTTTTTTTTATTCTTCTGTATTGTGGATTTCTTGAACTAGGATTTTTCTTGGAACATGTCATCATCGAGTCATTGGGGATGTTCTCACTGCCACGTGGTCACTGTTCACTTTATATTCAGAGTATTACTGAATAAACCTTGTGCACCTTACGGCTGTCTCAGTGTTTCTGCTTTTGGGTGCTCAAACATACATAAATTAGCCATGTCAGCGTTCAAGCCGCAGCGTTCAATGCGTGTGAAAAAAGTATCGACTCACAATCTGGAAATTATTTTGTGTACTGTTCGTCATAATAGTGATGAGTCCTAAGAAAGTAAATGGTAAGGATGGTAGTTAGAAGAAGAAACGCATGAATTAATGACCATGGAATGAAAGCATGAAATTGTCAATAAATACGAGCGTGGTGCCCGCTAAGGAAAGAATACAAATCGAAAAAGGAGGAGACCCAGAGGAAGACCCAAGACATGCTGGAGCGACTACGTCGTTCGGCTGTAAGAACTCATAATTAAAACACATTTTATTTTATATCACAGGAATCCTTACATACTATATATATTTTGTGTATGTATTTCTCTATAGCAATTAAAAACATGTTTTTTTTCCCCCGTTTTTGAGAAGGCCGGAACCAGTTATTTCTTATGGGAAAACATGTTGCGAGATACGAGCACCTCGAGTTACGAGCTCGGTCCTGGAACGGATTATGCTCGTATCTCCAGGTTCCACTGTATATAGAGAATTTAGATATAGAGATATACAGATCGTCAGGTGTCAGGGGATCACTTTATAATGTGATCACATGTGACCAGTCAGTCGGCACACATACCACCAGTTTTGCAGCCCATTATTTTGAGCATGTGTTATGTGTTGGTAAACAGCACAGTTTAACTCGGAAGTTCTCAAAATGAGCCCAGATGGACCCCTAGCAAGAATTGTCAAAATCGGTATCTGCGATGAAAACCAAAACCAAACAAAATGCCATCAGCGCATCACTACCCAAGAACTGATAATTAAAACCAATTTAGATCACACAGAGCTAAAAGTCAAATGAAAACAAAACTAGCCAAATACTGAAGAACATTAGCAATAGCTAAAAGCAGTTCCAATGTAGCTATAAATGAGCTAAAGGCATTTAAGGATCAGCTTTCTGAAAACCAGGGCCAGGGCATGGATCCTGTCACCAGCTGATATGTCAACCATCATTACTGTAATCTGTGCTTTTGCTCAGAGGAAAAAACTCAGTCAGACCGCTGACAGACCACAGCCAGAATCCGGACCAAAAGTATAGTTCAACACAAGGCCAGTAAAAATCCCCAGAAGCAGAAATATATCCTGTTCCATTTTTTTAATAATGAAGGACTAGGACTTTTGTTTGTGTATTTAAGGTGATTTATCAGACGAGCTGGAACAGAGGAGCTGGAACAGAGGAGTGTAGAAATGAGCTGCAGGACATTCATCCAAACCTCAGCCACTGGGAAAGAACCAGTGTCCTGAAGTCCAGGCAATCAGAGGGAGTATCCAGTGACAGGTACTGGATACTGTAAGCTGGTTCAGATGTTTGTTCACAGTAGCAGCAGCAGCAGAGGCAGCAGTAGCAGTATTTCAGCTTCTGCTTCCTGATGCCCCAATGGGATTGCTGTCTTATTCTCTCAGGAACATTTAGAACAGTGTGAAGAGGAAGGATATGGAGCTGAGAGGAGGAACAATCCCCCCCCCTGGGTCTGATAAAGTCCAAAACAGCAACCTGCACCGGAGGAGATTTATCTTCTGTGTTCAAAAGGGTTGTGTAAAGATGATCAGAGTGTTTGTTTTGAAGAACAGAAGTCTCCAGCGGATTTTTAATCTTTTTTATCATTTTGTCTAATGAAATATGGGCAGTGAGAATCAAGATGACGAACACGTCAGCGTGGAACCACACGCTGTCCCGCAACTTGAAGCAGAATTGCTGGCATCAGGATGGCACATCCTTACTGTAATACTGGACTATAAGTTGTTACTTTTTTCACACGCTTGGAACCCTTCGGCTTAAACAATGACGCAGCTAATTTATGGATTTTTAGAGGATAGGATTTGAAATGTCTGAAATATATCCATCCATTTTCATCCACTTATCCGTTACCGTGTCACGGGGGCACAAGTCGCCACCCAAATCACTCTGCACCGTACCAACCCCCCAAACCTTCCTGCAGGTGGTGAGTCCACTGGAAGGTACCAACCGCCCTAACCGGGATTCGAACTTGCCCAGGAGGTGAACCCTGGGGTTCCACACCAATGACAGAGACATTACCTCTGGGCCAAAGCGCCACATGTCTGAAATATATGAATCGGAAAAAAAGGGTGTCTGTCCCTGTTTTTTTAATGAATTTTTTGGGTGGCGGGGACTTGAACCTCAAACCTAAGTCTGCTTCCTTAATCATCAAGCCACTGCTGCCTTTGTCTAATGAAGTCGAGCAAGAAGTCATTTTTATTTGCTTAAAACTGAAGCCTAACAATGTTCTCCCTCCCTGATGGTCTGTCCATCCGGGCTCCCACACAAATGTGGTCCAAAAAGGCCACCTGAGCCGAGCGTAGTCCTCAGCTAAAGTCCACACGGGAGGCCCACTCTGAGGCTATAACATTTTTATTGTAAAGCTGTTAAACACTTAAACAAACACACTTGAGGTCATTCTTCGACAGCTCTGCCTTCTAACTGTTACACGGCAGACACTGAAGTACCGAGAATAATAAATGACAACAGTTTATGATGTTGAAGGGCTACAGTCTCAGGCTCTAAAATAAATACTCCAAACGCCAAACACTGGACGTCAACAGTCTCGCGCTGCGGTTTCCAGGTTTCCGGAAACGTCCGGCTAACAGAAGAAATGTGGTTTTCTTTGGAAGCAAGTCCATCTTTTCATTTGCTTTATGGTTCATCAGCGGCGTCCTGACGTGCGGCGTAACTAATGTCTCCGTGTGTCCACTGCTCATCAGGGACGCCTGCTGAGGACGTACACTCACATGAGCACAGACTGGAGACAGCATTCACACACAAACACAGATCCGTGGGAGATTGGACTTTAAACCTTTTCACAGACAGCAGCTGCACGTTCTTATCTTGTTGATATAGTATATATAGAAAATATTCATAGTTAGTGAAATATAATTTGAAAAAGCATCATGTATGCATAGTGTTTGGGTTTTTCTTTACTTTCAACATTTTTCAAGCGGGCCGGATTGAATTGAAAGCGGGCCAATTTTGGCCTGCAGGCTGTATGAGTCACATCCCTATTGTAGATAATTTCATTCCAGTAAATAATAAAAACCAAACATAGTTCATTAATATAACGTATACCTTCACCTTTAGCCTTTATGCGTGATCTTTACATGCCATTTATCTTAGTTGACACAAACACGTTCCATCTATCTGCTCCTGACCCCGCCCCACCCCCCCGTCAAATTTTAGGACCAATTATGGCCTGTCTCAACTCATTTTCAACGCAAGCTAACTGTTTTTACGAAGGCGTTGACGTCGGCGCCATTATAATTCTTAAAGTCAGCTCTGATAGCCTGAGGGCATTTTCTTTAGAACCTTTTTTGTTTTTTAAACTTTTAATTGATATGAAAGAGAGGTCTCACCACTAGATGTCACTAATTCCTACAGTAGTTGGGGTTTACGGTACATCAGGAACGGAACATGTTCTTTTTCCTTCTTTTTCCTCTGTCACTCTGCGTTCATTTATCAAAGTATCGGCTCAGTTTCCACGTTGGCGCCCAATAATCTGATCTTCTGCCAACCCTCTCCGCTCACTACCTATTCTTCCTGTTCCATGAACTTTAGCGGTTTTTCTAACAGCCGGTCCAGTCTGGTTCTGTCCCTGATTTATGTGGTTTGAAGGGTTTTGGCTGGAAACGTATTAAAAAACACAGCCGTCCCATTGGTTGCCAGCAATAACAGGCCCAAAGGCTTCCTGTACGGGCTTCAATTGCCTCCTTTCCAGGGGCTTCTGGGACAGCGAGGCCAGTGGAGTCACAAGTCAGGAGGACCCGAGACCGGATTGGAAGATGAGGAGAACAAAATAAAGTCTGGAAAAGAACAGAGGGACGAATAAACGGAGCAGCAGCTCTGGTGTGAATGAGATGATTTTCACGTTGTCCGACAGAGACAAATAAACCTGGAAACAGGGATCACTGTGAACTTCTACAAGGGATGTGACCATGGGGGGAAAACGCTCACTTAGACTCAACAGACCCCGAGCCTCCGAGTGGAACTGGCCGTTATTTCATCCATGTAGATGGAAATTTCAGGGCTGACACCCACAAATAAAGCTCCGGTGTTTCACAGCGAGGAGGTTTTATTGGCAGAAATTAAACAAACGACTTCCACGAGTGTTTGTGCAAGTGTATAATCACTCTATAATAAAAACCTTATGGTTTCCTTCACCTTAGAATGGGTCTTTAATAATGTCATAAGTCCCGCTTTGGGCTAAATGGAACAGCAGCTAATGAATAGTTTCCTAATAAACATAATTATTTAATTGATTTTTTAAAAATTTGTTGACCTTTAAAATGCAGAAATGGTAGAAAAAAAAAAGATTATTGGTTTTTTGAACTGAAACATTCAGAGGAATAATTATATAAAGATATAGCCAAAAGATCAGCCAAAACAGCAAGACGTTGATCACTGTCCTTCTGTGAGATTAATAAAACCCAAATACTAAGCTAACTGCTGCTCTCTGTTCCCCTCTCTGGACTTTTCATGTCTTTTCTGGTCTGGCAGCCGTTCAGAACCTTCTTGGCCGTTTGCTGCTCACAGTAGATGGACTCTGTCATGGTGTCAGACCACATACACACTAATCTGTTTTCCTTTAAAAACTCATCAACTCCTGACAATGTTCAGACTCTTCAGAGACAAGCAGATGGAAAATACTTTACTGGCTTACTTTTCCTGACCGTAAACATTGGACCGCCCATAGAAGGAATGAACTCACTCGTAATTTCCGGACTATTGAGCGCACCTGAATATAAGCCTCACCCATTAAATTTAAAAATAAAAAAATATTTCTACATATATAGGCCACACTTCTCTATAAGCCACAGGTGTCCACGTTGTAACATGGGATGAGAACGACTTTTTTTTCCCTTGAATTAAATAAATGCTTTTTTTTCTGAACAGTTCCTGTAACACGGCTGGTTACATGATAGCTCTTTCCTGCTTCGGAGGAAAATAGAACTAAAACTCAACCTAGAATTGAATTCTACTCTGCCGAATAGATTTAAAAATGATCCTTAGACCCTGTCCAACACACACACACATACACACTGCAGGTGTGAAGTAAAATCACAACAGTTCAGCTGAGGTTTGTACTGCTAAAAAAAAAAAAAATCATTTCCATTCCAATCCCCCACGTGTGGAGCCTTTTCAATAAATAATAACTGATTGGGGAGGGTGGGGGAGGAGGCTGCATTCTTGATACTAAAGTCTAGTGATGTGCGGATCGATCCTGAAATATCGATCCTGAAATATCGATACTTCCGATTCTGGATCTTTATGCTCTGAAATCGATTCTGAAATCAAAATATCGATACTTTTGATACTTACGCATTCT
>NC_024320.1:701865-707890 GCF_000523025.1 Cynoglossus semilaevis
AGGACACCAGAATAGTCACGGAAATGGTCAGTGTAGTAATGTAGTATCGGACACAGACATAAAGGAGAACAAACAGGAAGTGGAAGAAAAAAACAACAACCAGGAAACAGCAAATCAAGGGAATTGAATAGCACAAATATAACGGTTAGATTGTCATAGACTGACCTTGTTTGTATTTTTTGAGATTAACAGAAAACATTCACACGTAATATGAATGTGAATTCACATGGAAATGAACCGTAAACAATGTAAATCAATAGGTTTGATTATCCATCCATCCATCCATCCATTTTCATCCACTTATCCGTTACCGGGTCGCGGGGGCAGCAGTCTCTATGACTGCCACCCAAATCACACTGTACTGTACCAACCCCCCCCCCAAAACCTTCCTGCGGGTGGTGAGTCCACTGGAAGGTACCAACCACCCTAACAGGGATCCGATCTTGCCCAGGAGGTGGACGCCGGGGTTCCACACCAACGACAGAGACATTGCCTCTGGGCCAAAGCGCCGCTACGTTTTATTATATAAATTATAAAGAAAGATTATTCTACAACCAACACGATTAGAATAAAAGTAAGTCATAACACAAACAAAATATAGCCACAGAACAGAAATGAAGGATTATAGTAATTTCCAGACTATTGAGCGCACCTAAATAGAAGCCACACCCATTTAATTAAAAAAAAAAAAAAAAAAAAATTCTACATATATAGACCACACTTCTCTATAATCTGCAGGTGTTGTAAGCCGCAGGAAAAAAAATCTTTCTGTGTAAATATCCCAGGTTACTAACTCCCTTCACTTTGTGCTTGTCCACAGCAGAGGTAAACAGAAACAGTGAAGTTGGGGTCTTTATTATCAGCCACACTGACCACAACAGAACATAAACAGAGTTTTAACAGCTTCTGTATAACCAACTCACCCTTCAACACGACAGGGGCTCAAACTGCTCTCGACTTTTACTACCGTTCTCTCTCTCACTCTCACCCCCGCACATGTACGCTCACAGCCTTTCGTCACTTCATCAACTTCATTAGCCCATAAAAATCCAGAAATTAGCTGCATCATTGTTTAAGCCTATAGGTACAATAAAGTAATAAAAATTAAAAAAAAAAGTGAAAAACATGTGCAAAAAAAAAAAAAAAATCCCAAACAAAAACAAAACAAACAACCCCCCCCACCCCCCCCCCCCCCAAAAAAAAAAAAAAAAAACACATACAAACCAAGACACAACTGCCCCAGAACATTCGCACTACTAAAACATCCTAACTCATGGTCAATCGATCTATCAGCTAACAGGAAAGCCTTCAACAAATTATTTAAAACTATGCACCTGAAATTTAGCATAGAATAACAAATATTCACAGTGTTTGCTTGAATGTAGGATAAGAAAACAAACGTTTTGGTGAAAACTTTTCTGAATGATCTAAAATGTAGAAATAATTCCTTTTTGCATATTTAACCAGGAGCAAACTGAGGACTCTTTCTCCCCTACAGTGTTTATTGACTTTTAACGGTTCCCTCCGTCATATCTTACCACGTTTAAAATGTCTTAAGAGCAGTAACAATGTCGGAATTAATAATAATGGGGAACAGAGAAAACACAAACAGCACAAACACTAATATAATGGAGGACAAACACGGAGATGCCGAGCGAATATACAGTATATATAATATATAATATATAATATATAATATATAATATACAATATATAATATATAATATATAATATTAACACGCTGTTATTAAAATAACCCTGTGCGTTCCCTTTCTTTGTTTCCGTCTGTTTCCTGTGATGTTGTTGTGTTTTCTGTAATGTCGTCGTTTTTTTTTTTAAATGTTTTTGTGGTTTCTGTGACGTTGTTGTGTTTTTTCGGGAAATGTCACCGTGTAACGATATTGTGTTTTCTAAAACGTTGTTGTTGTTTTCCGAACTATCCGTTGTGTTTTGACATTCAGGGTCACCACAGAAATCAGGGCTGATGAATGATTACAGCTGAGCTGCAGGGAAACAGGCGAGGAGAGAGGAGGAAAAGACGAGTCACATGAGCTGAAGAATTTTTATTTCACATGTGGAACGACAGCTGAGGGATTTAAAAACAGCCGCTGTTTGGAATCTGGGCTGCTGCTGCTGCTGCTGCGTGGGGTGGATTCCATGTAAAAATGTGGGTCAAATGCTTTGATAGGTGAAGAGGAATTAAAAATAGTAACAATGTTGGGTAATTTGAATTTGTCTGCACGTGGGATCATTTTAACACTTAGCTCTGGTGTCTGTACCAGGATTGTTGTAGCTAATGTTAGCTCTGGTGTTTGTACCAGGACTGTTGTAGTTAACGTTAGCTCTGGCGTCTGTACCAGGACTGTTGTGGTTAACGTTAGCTCTGGAGTCCGGACCAGGACTGTTGGAGCTAACGTTAGCTCCAACAGTCCTGGTCCGGACTCCAGAGCTAACGTTAACTACAACAGTCCTGGTACAAACAACAGAGCTAACATTAGTTACAACAGTCCTGGCACAGCCTCCAGAGCTAACGTTATCTACAACAGTCCTGGCACAAACTCCAGAGCTAACGTTAACCACAACAGTCCTGGTACAGACACCAGAGCTAACGTTAGCTCTGGTGTCTGTACCAGGACTGTTATAACTAACATAAGCTCCGGGTGTCTGCACTAGGACCATAGTAACTAATGTTATCGGTGGTGTCTGTTCTCACAGCAACATGTTTTGCATGTGGCAACACATTGTGGTACACTTGAAGTACTGCAGTGATGAGAAAACCCTTGTTGAACAGTTCGCACACAATCATAATTTTTATCTAAATTGACATCAGGAAATAAAAAAGATAAAAGTTTAAAAGACAGTTCTTTTTGCTGTGCTGTTTTATCAGAGAAACACTAAACTTGGGAACGAACAGGCCAGAGTTCTTACACTTAGCAGATCAGAGTCACAGAGTTTATTTGTTGTTACTGTGCATTTTTACACTTGTGAGAAATGGATCTGGAGTAGAAGCCTGAAAATCACCAGTCTTGTATATTTAACTGCAATTGCGATCACATTAATTAGAAATCAGCTGATCCAATTATCTTTCTCATCCCAGAAACAGTGTGAGGTGAAAACAATTCCCCTGAGAAACATCAACGACAACGACAACAACAACAACAACAAGAGCAACACAACAGCACAGAGATAATGTGTGATGCAAACACATTAGCAGAGAACAAAGCTTATTTGTCACCATATTTAATGATGCTGCCACTTCAATTTGCAAAAAAAAAAAAATCATTAGTGCTGTTATTTCTCCCGCCGTGCCTGGTTGTTAGCAGTCAGCTAACATCAGCACACAGTTTGTTCTCTGTCAGTCTGGGAACAGCGTAGGGCCTGTGGTCGCAGCATGTAGCGCCACCTGCTGAGATGCACAGTCACCGCCAGCATCCACTCCAACTCTGACGATCTCTCACTGAGTTGTGTGTGTGTGTGTTTTGTCCTGGTGTTTGGGAGTTTGAAAACACTGTTGGGGCTCCGTTTGTTTGCGGCCCGACTTAAAAAGTAAAAAGACGCCCTCGAACACTTCTGACCCACACCCCCTGCGAATTGAAATACTATTGAGAACCTGATACCATGTATATTTTTTATCTGTACAAATCACTGTAGGAGTTGCTGCCACCTAGTGACTGGAGGCTTGTTATCATTTAAGCATTACAGCAGTGGTACACTTATGTCCAGTGTGCTAGATTCCATTGGAAGATGTCTGTGTAGATGTAATTGTTTTTGGATTCCATTGGCACCTCCCCGCCCCCCCCGGGGGGGCCCGCCCCACTATTTGAGAAGTACTGATGTTAAAGCCTTGTTTATGCTCAACACTTGGATACGAAGCTTTTCATTGGTTCTACATTGGTTGCATATATGACTCAATGGGTTTTCAGAGGTGTGGCAAGTTCCTGGGCAAGTTCGAATCCCGGTTAGGGTGGTTGGTACCTTCCAGTGGACTCACCACCTGCAGGAAGGTTTGGGGGGTTGGTACGGTGCAGGGTGATTTGGGTGGAGACTGCTGCCCCCGTGACCCGGTAACGGATAAGTGGATGAAAATGGATGGATGGATGGGTTTTCAGAGGACTATGTAATGCCAGTACCACTGGGAAATGTGGGGGGTGCTGTTGCGCATTATAGCCCAGTACAGCTGCAGAAGAAACAGACAGAAACGTCCAGACATGCTACAAAAAAAAAAAAAGTCTATAGAGGGCACTAGCATTGGCTTTAATGTGCTAATATGTAGCCCACAACTCTGCTGGGTGGGCCATCGGACCACTTTTGTCAATCAGAGCTCATTTAACTCTCCGTTGTCTGACTCTCAGGCCTCAGAGCTCTTTGACATAGTCATTTAAATGACAGAATCCAATTCTTCTTTCACATAACAAATATGAACCCATATTCTCTGACTAGCCTAAAAGGGAAGTGGTTTTCTTGGATTTTTAAAAAAATAACCATTCGGCTATTTAGTCACCATTTCTGAGTTCCCTTGATTTTTGAATGAAGTTCTACCTTGTCCTACTGGGATGGTGATTGATGTGATGTTTTTTTGTGTTTACATTTTTCTTAAGAGGTGGCGCTTTGGCCCAGAGGCAATGTCTCTGTCATTGGTATGGAACCCCAGGGTTCACCTCCTGGGCAAGTTCGAATCCCGTTTAGGGCGGTTGGTACCTTCCAGTGGACTCACCACCCACAGGAAGGTTTGGGGGGTTGGTACGGTGCAATGTGATTTGGGTGGCGACTGCTGCCCCTGCAACCCGGTAACGGATAAGCGGATGAAAATGGATGGATGGATGGATTTTTCTTAAGAATTCTCTTCATCCTGATTTCTTCTCCACGCCATTTTCCTTCCTCAAAGATGTGACACCGCTGTCCTTTTTTTTGGAACGGTTCTTATCTGGACATTAATAGTTTCACCGGTCTTCTGATGTTTTCTTTTTATATGCCGATTACTGCTGATAGGAACTTTAAATCTGGACACTTTTGATTCGAAATCTAAGACAGCAGCCTGGGTGGAGCCATTCTCTGGGCTGCTCCCTGTCTTTGTTTTGATTCAGATAAGAGCAGTTCACAAACTCCAGCTAATCAAGCCTAATTATCCTAAACGGTGGAAAATAAACAAGGACTTATCTCCAGTCTGCTCCGAGGAAAAACAACACATTGAAAGAAAACTCTCTTTGGACGCTTCAGTGTGTGTGAAGAAAACTAAAACATTGGAATTGGACGTTAATATTCCCCAGGGCAGGAACTGATTTGTTGTTCCACTCCATCACTCCATCTGGACCTGAGCCGCTGCTTTCACCGTCTGAAGCGCCGAGCCTCAGCGATGCGTCCTGTGACGTGATGTCACCTCATTCCCGGAGTCACGAGAGCATGTTTTTTTCGCTTGCGTCTGACCGAGCACATGAGCAACTCACATTCCACTCACACGGAGCCTGATCTCTGATCTGACGTCCAGGCAGAGGTCCTCATTAGCCCCGACCTCTCAGTTAATGGCTCTTAATTCCTCATGAGCGTGGTGACCTGAAGCATAGTGGGGAGAGGTCGCAGGTCGCAGCCTGGCACTCTTTAACTCTGTGAGAGGACTAGGTTCACATTTATGTCACACTGATTGAAGCCAACACTGTGAGTTTACACAACCCCGACACTCAGCTCCACTCAGCGACCACGCTTCAGTGAACACCCACAAATGACTTCCCACAGAGGACAAGACCAAGACCAGGGCTGTGATCCACTACTTTTCCCCCTGGTCACCTCAGAATCTCGAATGACATCCATGTGGAGACCATGTGTCAACAGCAGAGGTGGGACCAAGTCCTTGCTTTGCAAGTCACGAGCAAGTCTCGAGTCTTTGCACTCAAGTCCGAATCAAGTCTCAAGTCAAAACAGGCAAAGTCCGAGTCGAATCCAAGTCCAAGACTGAAAAGTGTCAAGTCAAGTCCCAAGTCCTGCCGTTTCTGTTTCGAGTCCTTTCGAGTCCTTCCACTCACTGCCACTC
>NC_024320.1:708750-742000 GCF_000523025.1 Cynoglossus semilaevis
GCATTGTTCGACAGCTCTTTCTCATTGGTTGTCCCGCAATTTGATTGGCTCGATATTATCGCGTCAAAACAACGTACACAATGAGAGATACACAGCGCTCCTCAATAACTTACTTTCTAATCTTTGGGTTTTGGAGAAAGTCTCAAGTCTTGTCGAGTCAAAGGGCTCGAGTCCAAGTGAAGTCACGGGTCATTGATGTTAAAGTCAAAGTCGAGTTCCAATTTCTCTTTACATTTGGTCAAGTCGAGTCTAAAGTCATCAAATTGATGACTCGAGTCTGACTCAAGTCCAAGTCATGAGACTCGGGTCCACACCTCTGGTCAACAGGAAGTGGTTTTTCACCTTCTGTTATTTTTGTTCAGGTGGATAAAACTGTACCTTAGTGTAAACAGCTGATAATATGCCTTTGTGTATGTGTGTGTGTGCATGCTCCTGTAACGCACATCTTGCGCCAACTTTTCCCCAACTTGTTGCAGGGAAGCTGGGTGTGTACAAAAATGCAAAGGACAATGGGACGACTAAAACCTGTCAACCCTTGATGACATACAGCACCTATGACCAATTGTGAGACCAGGAACCACAAGTAGAGTCACAGTAGCCGGTCCTGGAGTAGACGATTCTCTACATAAGAAAAAATCAAAAATCAAGAAATAATCAAAAAAATTAATGTGATGACACGACTGCTGGAAATGGAAATAGTTTTTTAAAAACCTTCGGCAGTAACTTCTGTTCTGAACAGTTCCACTCCAGGCATGGTTTCTTATCCTCTGGGGTTGGTTGGATGTTCTGCCTTTGAAGGTCTTTGTAGAAAGAACTGTCCATTGTAGAACTGATTCAATTCTACCAAATCAAAGATGTGGCAGATTGGTGACCAAATGCTCTTAAAATTCCATAAACTGTCTCAGTTGTCTTTGAGAAACACTGATCCAAAAATCATCTACAGATGTTACTGATTCTTTCTCTTTATATAGACTAACTGAGTTGATGAATCTTTCTTGGTAACGAGAAACCTTCCTGTTGGCCCCGGGACAGATTCATTCTTCTTTATGTTTAGGAATCTTAACATCCAACCTCCTCAATCATTAGAACATTCAGAAGTTTCTACTTGTGATGCCTTGTGCTGCGTTACTTTTGTTAGGATTGGAGAAGTTCTGTAAACTAGTGATGTGCGGATCATCCTGAAATATCGATACTTCTGATTCTGGATCTTTATGCTCTGAAATCGATTCTGAAATCAAAATATCGATACTTTTGATACTTACGCATTCTGAGATGAGGTGTATCCTAAACAGAAACATGGTGAAAAGTATCCAAATTATTGAGATGTTGTCTAAGTGACGCTCGGTTGGTGGGACTACTTCTTCTTCCGCCTGGGTGTGTGCGTCATGCTTAAGCACAGGGGCTCTACTCCGTGCTCTCACTCAGTCACTATTGATGGGAATTTCGGCTCTTTTTTGGAGAACCGGTTCTTTTGGCTCGGTTCACTGAAAAAATCCGACTCTTTCGGGTCCCAAATGGCTCCTCAGATTATTTATTTTATTTTTTTATTTATTTTTGTTTTACAAATAACATGTTTTCAGAGTTTGAAACATTGTTTTGACATATTTTATATGATTGTGTTCTCAAGGTTTTCTATTGTTGTGTTGACTGTATAGTAAATGAGGCAGCTACCTCAGTACACTCCAGAGTTTAAAATAAATAAATAAATAAAAACCTCAGCCTCGGATTCTTAAAGAAGCTATGATTTGAAATACACATGTTTTATTTAAAAGACAAATGATAAAATATCGATAACGGTATATGCGATACCCTTAGAGTCCTGATCCCTGTGACCTTTCATCCTTCATCCATCCGTTTTCTAGCTGAATCATCCGGTGATTCATCACTGATTCTCCAAAAATAGTTGACATCAAGGGCAACTGGACTGAATGGGCTTCTTGAAGACGTTTCACCTCTCATCCAAAAAGCCTCATGGATGAGAGGAAGCCTCTTGGCTGAGAACTGAAAGAAGCCTTTTGGATGAGAGGTGAAATGTCTTCACGAAAGCCATTTCGTCCAGACTGAGAACCTGCGCAGACGTCACTGATTCTCCATTCTCTGGTCTAACTTGTTGTGAACCTTCCTTGCTGACGAGTCTTTCCCTGTTTTGACGCAAGCAGAGTTCTGACCTTTTTGACCTTTCATTCTTGGAATTTAACCATTTGAAGAAGCATTTTTGTTGTCCATGCGAATCACCGATTCTTCTGGCTACCAAAGCCGATCCATCACCAGAGGTCACTAGCTCTTACTCCTCAGACCTTTGCTGGTGTTTATGGAGCAATTGTATCAGTAAAGTCCAAAATGACTCTTACCAGGGTATCATCTGCGTGTCTTCTAATGCTGATGGATGGAGTAAACATATCAGGTCAGTCAGGTCTGCGATCTGTGAGCCGGGAGTTCACACTCTCTGATTTATGGCCCGACATGATAAATCACCTCCTCTGTTCAGGGAGAAGAGGAGAAGGAGGAGGAGGAGGTGATCGTCAGATCTTCTTCACTGACCAGCTATGGCCTTGGTGACCTGCAAACAGGCCTGCAGCTCCAGGGCCTGGAGCCTGGTGCGCTCTTCCTCTTACTGGAGTACATTGCCACCGTCATCTGCCCTGTGCTTTTTCATTCTCGTGTTCCTGGCCCTGACACCATCTTTGTCCTCCTGCCTTTATTTCTCCTCCACGTTCTGTCTCAAGTTTCTGAACAAGCCTCTTCTCCCTCCGGTTCCTACTGCCTCTCCGCTTTTACCGTTCCACCTTCTCTTCCTCCTCCTCCTTTTTTTTATTCTCCTCCTCATTTCTTTTGGCTTATCTTTCTATTTGCATTGCTCTTTCACCAGCGACTGTGATCCAGCCGGTCCTCAGTCAGAAACAAATCAGAAGCCATTACTGCAGCGTTGCGGAGCGATAACAACGCTATCGCCTGCGTAAACACCGGCATTAGCTGTTAGCGCTGCAAAGCGCTCGCAACTGACTGTGATTGAAGACAGAAAAGTATGAAACATACTTTACAAAATACATCTCAGCTGCTGTGAACTTTTTTTTCTGCTTCACCTCCCTCAGGGAAGTTTAGTACTGAACATAGACTGGTTATGCTGCTCCGTGATAAAAAGAAACATATTTCTGCTATTTCCTCTGAAATTGTCTGTTTTGATTTTATGATTAAGCTTCAGGATTTTGCAGTTTTTCTTTATATGCCATAATTTCCGGACTATAAACTGCTACTTTTTTCACATTCTTTAAACCCTGCAGCTTAAACAATGATTATTATAGATTTTCCTCGGCCTAACAAAGTTTATAACACTAGCGATCAATTACTTTTCTGGTAGGCTATACTAATACAGTGGAATCTCGAGATACGAGCACCTCGACATAAGAGTATTTCAGGGTACAAGCAAGCCCTCGATCAAATTTTGGCTTCGAGATACGAGTAAAGACTCGAGATAAGAGCACGCTTACAGATGCCGACACTAGGTGGCCGAGCCCTCGGAGCAGCCCGTGCCGCCTCGTTCACTGCTCATATTTGTCGACTTCCGTACCCAGAGAAATACCCAGGACACGCCTGAGCTCGGCTGTCCTGGGAACGCCTAGGGATCCCCCCCAGAAGAGCTGGAGGAGAGGGAAGTCTGGGCGTCCCTGCTCCGACTGTGGCTCCCGATAAGCGGATGATGGATGGACAAATCGAACAAAGAAAGAATTAATAATATCAAAGTAAAAAAAAAAAATAAAATATGTAAGTATAATTATAGTTTAATTTTCTAAGTTCTAACTTTATGTAAGTTATGTAGTAGTATGTGTAAGGTACGCTACGGAATCAGGTGTCTATGTGCGGGCCAACTCTTTTCCCTCCTTCCTTCCTCCCTCCTCCTCCTCTGCACATGCCTCCGTTAGCCGCTACTGTATCATCTGTCTCGAAGGCAAGAACTCATAATTAAAACCACATTTTTAATTTTTTGTCTATGTATGTCTCTATAGCAATTGAAAAAACTTTTTTTTTTCCGGATTTCTAGAGTGCTGGAACGGATTCATTTTTTATTTTAATTGTTATTTCTTATGGGAAAACATGATACCAGATACAAGCACCTCGAGTTACGAGCACGGTCCTGGAACGGATTATGCTCGAGGCATCTTGAGGTTCCACTGTAGTGTACGCCTGTCTGTGAATGGCTGTGTGCGTATATGCGCGTGGGGCTTTAAGGTATACACTTTAGTATTTCGTTGTGTTTGCTTTGATTACATTGTTTAAGTTGAGATTTATGTGAATATTTATTTATCTATCACTGCATGAAAAAATGCCGATGTTCTCATTTATATGGCGGTACATTTAAAATAAAAAGTATATATATATATACAGTATATACTGTATATATATAAAAAAATACATGATGCTGTTATCGTCATAATACAAGTGTGCGATTGAATCTAAACAGGGTGAGCAGGGATTCGATTGATTTCCATGCTTCACTAGTCTGCGTTCGATCATGTTTCTGTGTGTGAGGCTCCCAACTTGGAGCACCTAAACAAAATAAGCAGTGATTTGGGATATGTCAATTACCCGCAGCACGTGTGTTCCTGTACATGTAGGAAAGTCAAGTCAATAGTTGGTTGAAGGTGAGGGACCTTTCAAAGGTCAGGACTTGAGGACAGTCCTTCAAGACACCTGGTTGTTAAAATTCAGCTCCGTCTCCGGCCTCAGACAGCTTCCCTTTCAAGATTCCTCAAGGTTCCTCTGACCTGGTGGACAGAACCATGTGTCTAACCAGAGGGACTGGTTCATGTCCATGTGTGTCCTCATGAATCAGCAATTTAACATGAATTATTTAAAGTCTGTGGATAGGTTTAAAATAACCTAAGATGTTCAAATCTCCTTTTTCTTTAATACAATAGTCTTTATTGTCATTATGTTTGGTTAGAACATAACGAAATTGAACAAAAGTAACAAAATGAATATTAACATAAAACAAAATGATGAAAGAATAAAATATTTTTTTTACAAACATTTTGCATATATTTTTATATTTATTTAGTTGGCTTATTATTATTATTATTATTATTACATAAAATAATGTTATATGTGGGTCATGTTACATGACCCATACCCCCGCGAATTGAAATTGTTGAGAAGTTGAGTTGAGCAGTTGAGAACCTGTTGATGTATATTTTTTATCTGTACAAACCATTGTATGAGTTGCTGCCACCTAGTGGCTGAAGGCTGAAGGTTGTCATTCAAGCATTAGAGCAGTGGTACACTTCTGGCTAACTCTGGCTTTTTTAACCATGTCTAATGATCTGTTTTATGAAATTGTCCCCTCATAAATAAACAAAAAAAAAAAATCCAGTGCGGCATATTCCATTTTAAGCCCCTTAGGCACCTCACCGCGCCCCTCCAGGGGGGCTCCGCCCCACTATTTGAGAAGCACCGCGTTAGACTGACTTGACTGACTTGCTGCGTTCAGACACAGTGTCGGACACGACAACTGTCAGCTTTTATCTCCGAGGCTGTTATCGCTGTGACGAAGCTGGTGGAGGAGCAATATAACACAGCCCACGTGTTTTGATAGGCCTGTTTATCGCCGCCTCAGTCACTAATGTCGCACTTTCTGCAGGGTGAGATGAAATGAAGCTGCTATCAGACATTAAGCAGGTGTTTCTGTGGATGAGAATGGATATGTGGAGGAAGTTGACTCACATCCTTCTGTCCTTGACTTGAGCGGTGGGGAAAAAAAAAAAAAAAAATAAAAGATTGTTCACATTTCCCCATAGGAGAAGCTGGCATTATGCTGGGAATGTTCAACTGTCAGCGTCAGGATGAGGATGAAGAACTCAAAGTTTCTTTAACGGAAAAGATAAAGATAAAGAGAAGTGTTCAACTCTAGGTCCTCGTGGATTGACTGTTTTTTAGTACCGATGTGGTGCTTTTTGATTACTGCGTGTGTGTTTAGATGGCGATTAGATGTCTTCGTGGATGTGGGAACGGGAGCTTCAGGAAGAGGAGTGTGTGGAAAAAAAAACATCTTCTGTTTATTGGTTTGTTATTCGCAGTTAGTTACAGGTCACACTAATTTAATTCTGCAGCTGTGAGCTCGCTGAGCAGGAATTTCTGAAAGAATCTCTCTCACGCACACAGGGCTCAGTGTGTCCAAACGTTCGTTTATTAAATGAACTATTTATAATGAGGTATTTGGTTTGTTTCCTGGGACTATTCTATCAAAAATCCCAGTTCACTTTGTCTTTCAGTCACATGTCGTCACAGGAGAAACTCTTAGCGTTGGGTCCCATGTCCACTGACGAGTCCTGAGGTTCTTAGAACTGACTCCTTAAAAAAATGAAGATAAATGTGAATAGATATAATTATGAACAAAACTAGTTGTTTACCCATTGTTGAAAAAAAAACATCTGGTTTTTGTTTGGTTCAGAGACAGCACTAGACAGAGACAATACTGGACAGAGACAGTACTGGACAGAGATAATACTGGACACAAACAATATTAGACAAAGGCAGCACTAGACAAGAGACAGCACTGTACAGAGGCAGTAGTGGACAGAGCCAATAGTGGACAGAGACAGTATACTGGACAGAGACAATAGTGGACAGAGACGGTATACTGGACAGGGTGGACAGAGACAGTGTACTGGACAGAGACAATAGTGGACAGAGACAGTATACGGGACAGAGACAATAGTGGACAGAGGCAGTATGCTGGTCAGAGACAATAGTGGACAGAGACAGTATACGGGACAGAGACAATAGTGGACAGAGACAGTATACGGGACAGAGACAATAGTGGACAGAGGCAGTATGCTGGTCAGAGACAATAGTGGACAGAGACAGTATACTGGTCAGAGACAATAGTGGACAGAGACAATAGTGGACAAATACAGTATTGGACAGGGCAAATAGTGGATAAAGCAAAAAGTGGATAGAGACAGTACTGGACAACGCAAATAGTGGACAGAGACAGTACTGGACAGAGACAGTACTGGTCAGAGCCAATAGTAGATAGAGAGAATACTCAACAAATACAGTATTGGACAGAGCAAATAGTGGCTAGAGACAGTACTGGACACAGACAGTACTGGACAGAACCAATTGATGGTTTTCCAATAATCGTTATTACCCATGATGCATAGCGCCGCTGGCCATGTTGTGCGGCAAAAGACGCGAATAGGTAGACGTAAACAATCGATAATGACAACCAAAGACAAGAATATTAAATGGCCGGAGGTCAATCAAGACGGAATTGTTGTATAGAGATTCAATAGACACAATTACAAAGGCAAGATACTTGGACAAGTTGAAAATAACAGATGGAAAAGACCCATATGAATTCAACCAAGCTGAAATTGGCCAGACAATTTATATCATACGGTATTAACGCCCAAATAATACAGCGTGTTAATGTCAAAATCAGAGTGGCGTGTACGGATGTATGTCTTTTGTGAACATCATTAGAATAACAGTTTACGTGGAGGATTTACGTTTGCATTGTGTACATTTGTCATGTATGCAAAGTACACTTTGATATATTTAAATTTTATTGACATTGAACATATGAATTCAATAAAAGTATAATGTAATTACCCAAAATAAAGTGTTCAGAACAGACTTTGTAAAGCCTTTTGCTTGGATCTGGGTTGAAATTAGCACAGCTAATACGTAAAAGCCATAGCATCCTTCCTTCTGTCGAAATATCCCCCCCGTTAGCTTCCCTCGCTGACAGACCGCTTTATGTCGAAAAACGTTATCTTGCCATGTCAATTCCCAGATTGGTTGGTAGAACCCCACACAACACAGGTATTTACCATTATCAGTGTTATTTTGTGTATTTAATATCTATCTATATGTTCTTTTGCTGCACAAGATGGCGGACTATGGAACTATGGGTAGTAACGTGACGTACGTGAGTACACAGAGAGTACCGGGCAGGTACATAGTCTGAAGCTCAGCTCAGCTCGGAGCTGTCTCAGCTTTTTTGTCACCTTTTAGTATTATTTTTTACTTCTTTTCATTTTTCAGAATAATTGTCTACATTTAATACAAACATTAAAGCCAGCAGCAGCCCTGCTGTGTCACAGGGGCATTAACTCCAGAGTCGTATTAATATCGGCTCTTATGGTTTGTTTTTTTTTATCTGACAATTTGGTCGATGAATAAAATTACAATCATCACGGAAAATATTGTTCCTCTGACGAACACTGATGTTCTGATCTCCATCAGGCTGCAGCATGGTGCTACATGATGATGATGATGATGATGATGATGATGATCATGATGATGATGATCATGATGATGATGATTGTGTTCAGTAATGGTCATTGTCCTCTGGCTCCTCTGTTAACATGTGATGGCAGCAGGAACGCTGAGATCCTCATTCTTCTTGCTCGCAGCAGCAGCAGCAGCAGCAGCAGTAGGTCAGAGTGATGTGTCACTAACTTTTCTACAGACAAACAGGCATCATGTTCTGATGAGATCATTTGTGTGAAGACTGATTGTTAATATAACGTGTTAACGCCAGTGTCTTGATTTTTTTTTTCACATTGACTCATTACCACAGACATGAAGTGTGTGTGTGTGTGTGTGCATTTGTGTATAACTGTGAATCAAAGTCGGTAGATTAACTGGTTCAATCTAGTGGCGAAATCTTATAGAAACAGTGACTGTGTTAATTAGAGATGAAATGTTTCGTGAATACAACTGTAAACCATCCATCCATCCATCCATCCATTTTCATCCGCTTATCCTGTACCGGGTCGTGGGAGTAGCAGTCGCCACCCAAATCACATTGCACCGTACCAACCCCCCCAAACCTTCCTGCAGGTGGTGAGTCCACTGGAAGGTACCAACCGCCCTAACCGGGATTCGAACTTGCCCAGGAGGTGAACCCTGGGGTTCCACACCAATGACAGAGACATTAACTCTGGGCCAAAATGCCACATGAAATTCCATATGGTTGAATAATATTCCACTTGGTTGGATGATATTCTACATGGTTAGGTGATGGTTTACATAGTGAGATGATATTCTACACGGTTGGATGATGTTCTACATGATTGGATGATTTTTCATATGATCAAATTATATTCCACTTGGTTTTATGACATGCTGCATGGTTGGATCAAATTCTATGTGGGTGAATGATATTCTACATGGTTAGGTGATGGTTTACATAGGGAGATGATATTCTACACGGTTGGATGATGTTCTACATGATTGGATGATTTTTCATATGATCAAATTATATTCCGCTTGGTTGTATGACATGCTGCATGGTTGGATCAAATTCTATGTGGGTGAATGATATTCTACATGGTTGGATGAAATTCTATGTGGGTGAATGAGATTCTATGTAGTTGCATGATACATATTTTACATGGTTGATAATAGTCCACTTGGTTGGATGATATTCTGCATGTTTGGATGATATTCTACATGGTTGGATGAAATTCTATGTGGGTGAATGAGATTCTATGTAGTTGCATGATACATATTTTACATGGTTGATAATAGTCCACTTGGTTGGATGATATTCTACATGGTTGGATGAAATTCTATGTGGGTGAATGATATTCTACATGGTTGGATGATATTCTGCATGTTTGGATGCTATTCTAAATGGTCGGATGATGATATCCTACATGGTTGGATGGTGTTCTACGTGGTTGGATGGTGTTCTACATGGTTGGATGATATTTCATATGATCAAATTATATTCCACTTGGTTGTATGACATTCTACATGGTTGGATGAAATTCTATGTGGGTGGATGGTATTCTACATGGTTGGATGAAATTCTATGTGGGTGGATGATATTCTATGTAGTTGCATGATATTTCACATGGTTGATAATAGTCCACTTGGTTGGATGATATTCTACATGGTTGGATGATATTCTGCATGTTTGGATGATATTCTACATGGTCGGATGATGATATTCTACATGGTTGGATGGTGTTCTACATGGTTGGATGATATTTCATATGATCAAATTACATTCCACTTGGTTGTATGACATTCTACATGGTTGGATGAAATTCTATGTGGGTGGATGATATTCTATGTAGTTGCATGATATTTCACATGGTTGATAATAGTCCACTTGGTTGGATGATATTCTACATGGTTGGATGAAATTCTATGTGGGTGGATGGTATTCTACATGGTTGGATGGAATTCTATGTGGGTGAATGATATTCTATGTAGTTGCATGATACATATTTCACATGGTTCATAATATTCCACTTGGTTGGATGATATTCTACATAGTTGGATGATATAGTACATGGTTGGATGATATTCTCCATGTTTGGTTGGATGATATTCTACATGGTTGGATGATATTCTGCATGTTTGGATGATATTCTAAATGGTCGGATGATGATATTCCACATAGTTGGATGATGTTTTACATAGTTGGATCATGTTCTACCTAATTGGAAGATATTCTACATGGCCAGATGATGTTCTACATGGTTGGATGATATTCCAGAAGGTTGGATGATGTTCTACAGTACATGTTTGCACCCCAGGCTCCAGCTCTGACCATGTGTCAGTATCTCATAGAATCAAACTTAAAAGAAAAACCTTGAACTACCCCTTTAATAACATTAACATTTATTCCCTGAAGCCCTCTCCCCCACATTATATTTAGTACCTAATTTCTTCACATGTGCTAAACATACAAAGGAATCATATTTTCCGTTTCACACTGTCCTACGTATAGACAAGCCAAGACAGGACAAAACATTAAGGTGCAAAACTAAACCCTGATGTACAGTACAGTGCAGTCAAGTGGGATTAGCAGCAAAACGTAATAAAAGCAGTCCGGTATGATCAGATATTAGCAGCGGTGCAAGGGTGACATAGTGATTGGTCATTTTAATAATGGTAATATAGTGCAAAACATGCAGATCAGGTCTGAGTCCAGGTCTTAATGGAGCGAGTTCTGTTCATGAGGAGGCGCGGAAGCACACATTCCTAGCTTACTGGCAGCCTGGTGGGTGGAGAGGTGGAGAGTTTTAAAATCAGTTATTATTATAACTACTAGAGACTTTTAAAATCAGTTATTATTATAACTACATTGCCAACGACTGGTATCAATATAAACAACAGTCGTGGTTTGTATACAGGCCTGTAGGAGGCTCCACATTAGACTATGAAAGGATGCGCATGTGTGTGGTTGTGGTCCAACAAGGAGGCCAGCCTGGTTTTCACAAACTGTCATTAGTACCGCACACTGTTGGCTTCATTCATTCATCGCCTCCTACTGCTGAGAAATGAGTAGCTGAAGAGCTGAAGAGTGAGTAGCTGAGGAGTTGAGAAGCTCAGGAGCTAGGGAACAAGTTGTTCAGGAGCTGAGGAGTGAGGATCTGAAGAACCGAGAAACGGAGAAGCTGAAAAGCTAAGGAACGAGGCGATCAGGGCCTGAGGAGTGATGGGCTGAGGATTGAGGTGATCAGGAGCTGAAGAGCTGAGGAGTGAGTAGCTGAGGAATGAGGTGAACAGGAGCTTAGGAGTTAGCCCCGCCCACATGCTCTCATTGGTTGAGACACTTGATCACATCAGTCCCAAGTCAGTACTAATCAAGACCGATTGATTATGAAAACGATAACATTGTGTTTAGCTTTGGTTCACTTCCTATCTTTGGTCCTGTGAATGGTTTGTTTCTACGTCTTTATGACTGTAAGTGAAACGGACTCTGGTCGGTGGACCAATCAGGTGTGGTGTTGAAGAACCAGGTGCTTGTGTTTTTTTTTCAACAACAAATACATTTTCCGAACCCATTCATCATAATGAGACTAAGTAACTAATGAAGTGTAATCTGGGTGACTCCTCTCAGCTGCGACTGTGTTTGAGTATTCCTTACCTCCACCTCCTCCTTCCTGACATCCATTTTCTGTTGTCAGCGCGACAGATAAAAAGACGAGCGAATGCAAGATGACGATGATTAAAATGACACGCCTCTTATCACAGCCTGACAAAGTCCTAGTCGAGATCCTGGTCTAGACGCTCGACATAGCTTCTGTGTTAAAAATGAAATTATTGATTTTTTTTTTTTTTTTTTTACGGATTATGTCTGTGTAAATCTGTAAATCTGTATCAGCTGCCAAACCTAGCTCTACATAAAATGGGTTATATGTACATATATTTAAAAGTACTTATAATTATATATGAATAATATTATTATTATAATGATACATCATTATTGTTATTTTTATTACTATTATTATTATTATAGTATTTTTATTATTATCTTAACTTGATATTATTATGGGGGCGTCCAATGGAATATGGCACGCTGGACATAAGTGTACCATTGCTGTAATGCTTGAAAGATAACAAGCCTCCAGCCACTAGGTGGCAGAAACAGTGTTTTTTTACAGATACAAATATACGTGTTAATTAGATTCTCAATAGTATTTCAATTTTTGTGGGTTTGCACAGATACAAATATACGTGTTAATTAGGTTCTCAATAGTATTTCAATTTTTGTGGGTGTGGGTCCGAGAGTGGGGAGGCGTGAAAACATTTCTGTCCCCTAGGGGGCGCATGACAGAAAATAATCGAGAACCACTGCCTTAAACAAAGCTGCAAATAACATGTTAACGTGTCTGTGTAGGTACTAACGCATCCAGGCCATTTAATCCAAAAAATAGTTACATCAAAAGCAAAAACTGGACAAAGTAGGTTTTTTGAAGACGTTTCACCTCTCATCCAAGAGGCTTCTTCGGTTCTGACTGAGCAGAATTTTCCGGTGGTCAGTCAGAACATGCTAACGAGGACCAGGAATGTTTCCCTCGGTCCATTAATAGGACACCTTACGTGGTAAATGAAATAAACTACAGTCTATCTGAACTTTTCTCTCCGTTGTTGGTAAAGTGGTAAAATAAAAAAATAAAAAATCAGACTCTGTCCTGCTCTGTCTTCGGTCCTAATTCTGACTGTCTTCCGACTGTCTCCACCAACTCCAGGACCTGGAGCCTCATCTCTGACATCACGGAGACCCCGACTGGGCCAGGCTGCGTTCTCACACTCCACTGTTTTCTGTGTCCAGCTCTGATGGATCTCTGTTCACTGTAACCCACATCGCCTCTGGCCATTATGAGAATCCTTTGTTATTTCTTAGTGACACTGCTAACAATAAGCAGACACCTCCAGTCACTGAGGCGCTGATTAGCTGCAGCTATCACTGCTACTCCATTCAACCATTCAGCTGCTGCCACGCTGTGACACAAACCAGGAGCTGAGAGAAATTCCTTCTCTCTGCGTTGGAGTGACGTCAGCTTAATGTCAGCACGGACATTTCTGCAGGAGAAGGAAAAATCACGTTAAAAATGTACTTCATACATTTCATCGCTAATGGACAACGTTTTCAGATGATGAAGTTGGAGAAGCTCATCAGACCATGACCATGTAAATCTACATAAACATCTCCCTCCCAGTGGGATCCCAGTATCATAAGATGTTTTTAGCCTAAAGATGTTTTAAGGGTTGGGGTAACGTCTCAAAGTCCGACAAAGAGCTAGACTTTAGCTAAGGTAGCTAGAAACGGGCAAGTATTTAATAAGCCCAGGTACAGCTAATGGTTAGCAAAGACACCCAATAGCATCATGAAATATAAGCCAAAAAACAAACAAACCTCTCAGACTCAAAGTTTTAAAAAAGTTGGCTTTACTGTATCCAGGAGTAACAGTAAAACAGATAAATACCTAAAAGTTAACCACAGATAAAAATATTAGAAGCTAGATGCTTTAGACAAAAGTATAGAGTTTATCAAGTAAAAAATGTTTTTATTATGTTGTTATTATTTAATGCTATACTGTTTTTTTAGTTATTGTTTGGCTAAGTCGGTTTGATGTTGACTAATGTGTAAAAACATACACAAAGTGTCAGAAAAATGAATCCAATCAACTGTAGATAAAAGTTGTCCAAATAATTATTAATAATACTTGAAATGATCCAAAAGACAGAGATATTGTCTTTGGTCGACATTTTCCGATGAGAGAAAGTTCTAAGAAGGGAAATCTGAAGAAAAGGACTTGACCTTTGTGACCTTTGCTTACAGTGCTCACAGATACTCAGTGATCATCTGCTGGAAGTAGACCAGTAAGGTATTACATGACTGAACAAACACATCAACGTCCTGAAGGTCAAATCTGTCTCCCAGCCACTGACGAGGGATGAGGAAAAGAAGGGAATGCGTGCTGCCGGATCCAAAATGTAAACGCCTGGGGCGTCGTCACATGGCGTGACTGTGGAATCACACTCTTCATCTTTACAGTGAGCAGAGCGTCACTCACTGCAAAGAAAAAAAAAAAGAAAAAAGAGAGAGGATGAAAAAAGGCAGAAGAAACAAAGTATTTCTCTGCCTAGGGGTTCAAACGTCTGGTTCATGTCATTAAAGAGGTCCAGAAAAGTAAACAATAAAGATCTGAGTTTCTTCCACCAGAAGGAAGAAGAGGAGGAAAAAGAGGAGGAGAAGGAGAGATAATCTACCTACCTATCTAGCTACCTACCTACCTACCTACCTCCCTACCTACCTACCTATCTACCTATTTATCTATCTATCTATCTATCTGTCTATCTATCTATCTACCTACCTACCTATCTACCTACCTATCTACCTATCTACCTACCTACCTCCCTACCTACCTACCTATCTACCTATCTACCTACCTACCTCCCTACCTACCTACCTATCTATCTACCTACCTACCTACCTATCTATCTACCTACCTACCTACCTCCCTACCTACCTACCTATCTATCTACCTACCTACCTATCTACCTATCTACCTACCTACCTATCTACCTACCTATCTACCTATCTACCTACCTACCTATCTACCTATCTACCTACCTACCTACCTACCTACCTACCTCCCTACCTACCTACCTATCTATCTACCTACCTACCTACCTCCCTACCTACCTACCTATCTATCTATCTGTCTATCTATCTATCTATCTACCTACCTACCTATCTACCTACCTATCTACCTATCTACCTACCTACCTACCTATCTATCTACCTACCTACCTACCTCCCTACCTACCTACCTATCTATCTACCTACCTACCTACCTATCTACCTATCTACCTACCTACCTCCCTACCTACCTACCTATCTATCTATCTGTCTATCTATCTATCTATCTACCTATCTCCCTCCCTACCTATCTCTATCTACCTCTCTATCTACCTACCTCCACCATGTCCAAATCATCTCAATCTGGCTTCTCCGACTGTTTTTTTGTGAACCCCGTGATTGACTGCAAGAAGTCTTGAACTAGATGGTGGGCCGGACTCCTAGAGAACGCTGTGAGATTTGCTGCGAGTAGGCTGGCCAGCTACCGCAGGATACTTCACAGTGGAACCCATTCGTAATAGGTAGGACTTCCAGATAATTGATTGAACACACACTAATAAATCTGGTGATAGGACAAGTATTGAGAAAAGAAATTGGGATTTCTGATTTTCAGATCCATCTGTTGGTTTGGTCTTTAAACCCATAGAAAAGAAGAAACTCTCCTCAGAACTTTGAGAAAACAATTTCTACCCAGAACCATCCAGAACATCTCATATGTAAATATGTCCCAGCTGCTCCATCACTGAGTTCTGGCGGAGCTGCTCTGCTGAGTTGGCACTGAGGCCTGCGATCCATCAGTATCAGCTACAGCCAATGCAGTGTCACCTTAAAGCACCCCCCCATTCACACACACACACACACACAGTCAATCAGATGGGACATTCACAAAAAATATCCCCACAATAACTGTGTATCAGAACACACAGACACACACATACACTCGTACACATGCTTCTCTGCAGGCGGCCTGCTAATTAGCACATGGTCAGATTCATGAAGAGGCGTCAGGGATTTAACATGTGTCGTAAACATGGAGCTGAAAATGTCCTCAAACCACAGGTTTAACAGAGACAAATGTTCAGCGGTTGCTGAAAATGAGACCAAAATGTGAAAAAGTGTAGAACTGAACTGAAGCAGAAGCTAAAGAAACAACTTTTTTTTTCTTTTTTTTTTTGGTTTGGTCTCTGAGAAAGCTAACTTGTCAACAGACCTGGAGAGGTGGCAGCAGACTCCGATGACTTTCAGGTGACCTTGGTGACATTGTCAGTGTGGGCCACATACTGTCCCTACCACATGTCGCTGAAACTCCGCCACAGCTCTACCTGGCAGCCGCTCCCTGCTGGTTCATGATGCTGCAGTTGTTCCCAGGATGCTGCACAGGAACTTGGTTGATGTTGAGTCCAACTCTGAAGGACGAGGGGGAAATTAAAGAGTCCTTGGAACCGGTGCCATTATTGTGGAACACACAGTAGTCTGGGTCCACACCAAATGTAGAGTTGAGAGGTTGAAAGTGAAAACAACAATTGCAACAACGCCTGCAGCGACACCTGGCCTGATTTTACCTTTATTGCCCTACCACAGGGGGCAGCAGATGACTAGCTCCTGCAGAAAGAAAGTTTATTTTGAATACAAACTTTGATTTGTTAAAGATTTGAGTTTGTCCTCAATTGAGCGATGCTCTGCTTTTTGGTTGTTGTTTGACACTGGTTGTTGTTTTTCTTTTTCTCAAACCACACCTCTACACGGACCAGGAGGTTGTCTTTCATCCTCTCATTGAGGTAATGACTCTGTCCTCAGGCCAGATTCCACCTGTGAGAACAGACTAATGAAAACTCCTGCAGTAGTTGTTCAGCTGACATGCAGACTGTTTGGACAGAAGTTTGGACCAATGACAAAGACAGGAATGAGTTTGTCTTCAGGGCAAAAAAAAACCCAAAAACATCAGAGTCAAATATTTAAAAAGGAGCTAATGACACAAACCATGTATAACACCTACAGTGAAATGGATTTCTACATTTTCAATGTTCAAACACAGTCACAAACGCAGGAGACTAAAACAAAACTAAAGTCAAAAACAGTTGAAAAAAGTTGTCAACAAACCCACTGGGCGGAGCCTAAGAAGACTGAAGTCGTCCCTGCAGCCCCCCCTCCACAACCCCCCCCGCTCCAAAAAACCCCAAAACAAATCAAAGAATGGCACCCCCACAACCCGCCCAAAAAAACCCCAAAACAAATCAAAGAATGTGTTTTGTCAGAAACGGACCAACACCGCATTCAAATACGACTCAGTTCCTCTGAAAATAATGTAAAACTGTCCAAAGGTCTGTGGTTGATCAGCTGATGTGTCACAGTCGAAGACGCCGATAAACAGATTCACCAACTGGTTTTATTTCACACCGTTTGGCAGAAAATGCGCTTGTGTTTTGTTTCAGTCTCTAAAACATAGAAAAGAAAAGAAAGGCAAAGGAAAGCGAAGAGGAAAATCAAACTCAGTTCACAGTTAAATAACTCCTATTCACTGCTCTTGTTTGGCACGTCTCCGGCATTGACTCTTCTTCTCCAATTAATCTCTCTTCACTCTTATTAACAGATTAGACCTGGTGGTACTAGTGTGTACGCAGTACTAAACAAATCAGACCTGGTGGTACTAGTGTGTACTCAGTAGTAAAGGTGTCCAAAAAAAATCGATTCACATTTGAATCGTGAGTTAAGCTTTGCCGATTCAAAATCGATTCTTTAAGATCCAAAAATCGATTCATATTTTTTATCCCTATTTTCGTAATGGCTTTGTTCTAAATTGAGTTAAACTCACCGTTCCAATAGATGGCGCTGCGTCGACTTTACACTAAGCAACTCTGATGCATCTCGTTGAAAGCGCGATCAGCTCTGACCTTAAAACTCTTTGGCAAAAGGAATTCATCAGTGATACAGAGAACGTCAACTGTGCATGGAGAATGGCGACTGTTAAAGAAAATAAAAACCAATTCGGCTCGCCCCATTCCTCACTGAAGTGCATTTTGGGTTGTATTGGCTGGATGGGAAGCCAGACCTCGATAAGGAAAAAGCTATACGCAAGATTTGACAAACAAAGGTGAAGTATTTTACAAATACAAATATAACATAGCTAAAATTAGTAAGCCTTCCAGCAAACCAACAAACTTTGTTTCAATGCACTAATCTATTACCCAGCTCTGAGCGGCTTAAGAGAATCACTCAGACCATATTTTATTTCAAAAGATTTGCACCCCTTCAGCACCGTACCGAACGTATGCTGCACACAATTGAGTCGCGGTATTATTTTTAGTACCGATTACCTCAGGCCCACCATTTGTAGCTAAAGGCAGTTTAGCTACAGTTGTTGTTTGAACAGTTTGACAGTATGATAGTTTACCAGTTACTTAATGGACAGATATATATCAAATTTATTTATGCTCCGGACATTGAATCAATGTTTAATTGAAAATCGATTTTTGAATCGAATCTTGAGCCTAAGAATCGATATCGAATTGAATCGTGGCATTTCCCGAATCGTGCAGCTCTACTCACTACTAACCAGATCAGACCTGGATGTCTTTTGTCATCTGTGGTCCTTGAATGTCTGCTGTCACAGTGACAAACTCAAGATCTTGGAGTCATAAGTCCATAAATCCCAGGATCAGAGTAAACGTCTCTGTTCAAAAGCTCTCTTTCATTCTGTCACAGAGCAGAAGATCAGGTGACTTCCGAGGTTTCTTCTCTCTCCTTTTTACACCCCACTCACCTCCTCCTCTTCTTCCTCCTCCTCCAGCTTCATTCATCCCACAGACACCTGAGCTGAGGAGAACCTTCTTCCTGATTGGACTGATATCAATTCTCTCCTGCCAGCATTTTTCTTTTCTTTTCTTCTGATCTTGTTATGATCCAGTCTCTCACTTCATTATACCACGCCTCAGGTCAAGGGCTAAAGAGTCAATGCAGCTAATTCACCAAAAGTTCACACTGTTAATGTATGAACTCAGAGTGAGGTTCTCAATGTATCCGTTCCACACGGCTGAAAAGATCTGCCACAAACACTGGGTTGTGGCCCCACTAAGAGCTCATGGGAGACTTTCAGAACGGTCTTGGAATAAATGGAATAAAAAGACTAAAGTCCAGTTAATTTTTTTTTTGTTTGCAAAAGTAAACAACACATTTATTTATTTATTTTACCAGGAACGAAAGGTTCACTCCTCTGTCTTTGAGGTTCTCTCATTTAAATGAGCATGGATTAAAAAATTTGAAAACTGATAATCAGATCTTTTACTGTACCAGTGGACCAGAGGAGTTTAGGACAGGATTTTAATGGTAGTCTCCAAAACCATCTTATGATTTAAAATGTTCCATTTAGAAAAAGGGACTGAAAGGCTGACCGACCGACCGACTAACTTTCTGACTGACTGGTAGACGTTAGTCTACCAACCAAACTGGCTGATTTATTGTTGTCTCTCTTAAAGAGGTCCACAACCTGTTGGAGACCTTCAGACATGATACAAGCTCAGGTGTCCGCCACATAGACATGGATGAACTTTAAACCACAAAGACCACCAGGGTCAGTTTGGGCTGGTCCGTAAAGGTGGTGTTTGACCAACATGGACACATGATAGTGTCTGTGTTAATGAAAAGAGTCCTGTTAGTGTCACTGTTAGAGGACGTGGAGAACTTTGGAGAACTGTGGTATATATATATATATATATATATATATATATATATATATATACATATATATATATATGAGTTGATGTCAGTCTGGCTGCAGAGCTGATGGAGAGTGATTTTTTTCTTTTTTTTTTCCAAAACAAAAAAACGAAACATAGATGTATTTTCTACTACACCTTGTTGTCTTGTTAAACCAAAGTGCGGCCGTCTTGACAAGCAGCGTGGGCCCTGAATGACTAATAGAGCCGCTGATACAGAATGGGTCGTAATGGAGGTGTTAATGAGTGTGTTTCTTAAAGGTCACTTTTGAGTTGTGTTTTCTTTCTCCCTGGTGTCAACACCTTTACACTGTTGGTTCTGAGTGACTTTAAACATTGGGTGCTCCATGGGTCAAAGACGTTGGCCGCATATATGTGGAGAACAGGACTGTAAAGACCAGGACATGATGTTTGAGTGTGTGTGCGTGTATGTCTATGTGTATGTGTGCTTGAGCGAGCCATTACACACACTCCAAACTCTCAAGCCTTTTGTATACTAGTGTGAGCGTGTCTATTTGTGTTTGAACGGGTCATGTATACAGAGGAGAGTTCAACCAGGTGCCACACACACTCGGGGACCTCCCACAGTGTGTGTGTTCCACTGCTCCTTCTGTTTCAAAATGCTCATTTGTGTGTTTTTCTTTTTCAGTCAAATCTTTGATTCTGACCTCACCACCTTCAACATCCTCCTTAGGTGTGTGTTTGTGTGCATGTCTGTTTGTGTGCGACCAGCTGGGAAGGTTCGCACAGGGGTTTTTAGACGCGAGAGTGATGACAAAGGAGAACCAGGCGGAAGAAAAAAAAAACCCGCAGCCTCAGGGGAGAGATAAACATTTACTTTTCAACAAGGTCACTGTGATGAAGGTGTTAACAGAAAAAAAAACAAATTCAAACTGCCAAAATCAATGGTGATGTCCCAGAGACAGCAGTGATGTCCCTGAAATAGCAGTGATGTCTCCAAGACTCCAGTGATGTCTCAGCGTCCTCTGTCCTGTCCTCAGGTCATAGGTTCAATCTCTTTAGTGTTATTGACATGTCATTGACTAGAGTTGACTAAAGTCTGATCAACTCTATGACTAGCCCATTCAGAACCAGTTTCTTCTCAGAACTTCCTGTAGACTCAGAGTACTTAACCCTGTTGAAGCTAAGCTTCAACAAAATACTTAAGGATTTGTTCATGATTTTAAGATAATACTATTATATATTATATTCTCCATACCTGGGGGTCGTCAACATTTTTTAAACTAAAATAACTTCAAGGGTACTTAGTAATACGTACAGCTACTTGTTTGATACAAAACTTCCCAAACTATGTAATAATGATTAGAAAGAAAAACGTCAAATTCTGGGAGATACAATAGCAGACACTCTTACCATGATAATTACCCCCATTTGAATATCATTGCAAGTGTAACTGATTTAAAAAAAAAAACAGTAACCGTACAATTAGGACCCTCTTGTTGACTAGGTAGTCTATAGGGGCTACTAGGTGCCCCAGCGTACCACATTGGTGACCCCGAGGCTACTCTATAGTCAATACGTAGTGAAAATATTCCTGTATTCTCTTCCTTTAAGGTAACAACAGCTGGTTGTGGTTAAAAAAACAGAAGAACTTCCGCTTTGGCTACAAAAAAACAAACAAAACAAAACTGAAAGTTAAATGAACTAACAAGAACAGACACATTCAGTTCTCTTTGGCATGTGTGTATACCGATGTGTGTGTGTGTGTGTGTGCGTGTGTCCAGGCTAATCCACAGAACCATAATAACCTCCTCATCAGAGCAGCTGAAGTGCCTGTCCCACTTCATTTATGGCTGATCTGCGTCCATGTCCCTGAAGACAATGGAGTCATCACAAACCAGGGTCAGAGGAGCCGCAGGAGACACAGCAGAGTGTGATCATGTTCATTGTTATGGTCACACACACACACACACACAAAAACAAACACATGATCCATAGAACATTTGCTAACTAAAGCTAACGTATACGTTAGCTAGCTTACTTGACTCTTATCCAGTAACTGTATTCACTCTAGGATTAAATACATACTTTTACTAATTATTTTGATATATTTATATTTAATTTACTTGCTGTTACATTTGAATCATTTTAAGCTTCGTGTTTGCGATGATTTCAGGCCTTTTTTTGCTTTAGCTGCTTTCCCTAAAATGTGCTACATTTTAGCAGGTAGGAGTCAAATATTTACTGACCTTTTGGAAAGTTTTATGGTAACATTCAGATACTTTCAGATATTTATGGAACATTTACCCGACCTTGCTTTCCCCCCTCACACTCTTGACTTTTTTTTTGTTATTGTTGTACAAATGTATATGACTGTTGTCGTACGGTTGATGTTGAACTAATGTCTTGTTTGTACAGGAGCTCAGTTCATTGTTGTTGTCACTCAGCAGGATGTGGGAGTAGAACAACCTCTTTTCTTCTTCTTCTCTAAACATTTTTTTTTCTTTTTTCAGTTTTTGGGTGATGATCCACTCTGTGGTTTTTGGGAGGCTGAGCAAATGCAGAGCAGCAGAAGCTGAGAATCATAAATCAGGAGGTTGGTGAACAAGAGTCGTCAGTGCGAGGAGACTGGTCAGTGTCTAATGTCCACAGACGCTCCTGCTGCTCCTGAATCTTCCTCTTGCAGCTCCTGTGAGAGCGTCAGTGTGACTCACAGATTCTGATCAACTGACCAATTTACCAAACGTTTATACTCCCTCACTCACCACAGTCCACACACACACATTTAACTAGTCTTTCATTGATCAACAGTGGTCTTTCGTTGGTCTATCAGTGGTCTTTTAGTGGTCTACAGTGGTCTTTCACTGGTCCATCAGTGGTCTTTCATTGGTCTACAGTGGTCTTTCGTTGGTTTATCAATGGTCTTTCATTGGTCTATCAGTGGTCTTTCGTTGGTCTATCAGTGGTCTTTTAGTGGTCTACAGTGGTCTTTCATTGGTCTCCATGGTCTTTCATTGGTCTATCAGTGGTCTTTCATTGGTCTACCTTTCGTTGGTCTATCATTATCAATGGTCTTTCATTGGTCTATCAGTGGTCTTTCGTTGGTCTATCAGTGGTCTTTTAGTGGTCTACAGTGGTCTTTCATTGGTCTCCATGGTCTTTCATTGGTCTATCAGTGGTCTTTCGTTGGTCTATCAGTGGTCTTTTGGTGGTCTACAGTGGTCTTTCATTGCAATAGTCTATCAGTCATCTTTCATTGGTCTATCGGTGGTCTTTTAGTGGTCTTTCAATAGTCTATCGGTGGTCTTTCATTGATCTATCAGGTGTCTTTCATTGGTCTACAGTGGTCTTTTAGTGGTCTATCAGTCATCTTTCATTGGTCTAAAAGTCATTTTCACAAATATTTACATTGGTATATAATTAGTCTATCAGTGGTCTTATAGTAGTGTACAGTGGTCTTTCAGTGGTCTGTCATTGGTCTTTCAGTGGTCTTTCACTGGTCCGTTAGTTGTCTTTCAGTGCCTGTATGACATTTATGTATTTCCATATTTCTGCTTTAGTGTTGATGTTGCAAGTGTTATATTCTCTCTCATCACCTTTGCTTCCAGCTAAGATTAATTTAACCTAGTTCAAAACCAATACGATTACTAGAAAAACTGTTTTATTAGTGGGTTTAGTCCCGCTCACCACCTCTAAAACTGTTGGTGTTTACAAAGTCTGTCGTCAGACTTGTTCCATGTGATTCATTGGTCTACAGTGAAAACAGCTGAAGAAATAAATATATTTTTAGTCAAGTCGTAAGGGTTAGTGTGGATGAATGAAAGACACATGAGTTTGGCGCCGAGAAGGAATAACATCTGCAGCAGGACTCTTCAACTCCCACATGTGTGTGGAGTTCAAACCTATCTCTGTGTTTGCTTTATTTTTATGATGAATATATATATATATAAATCATATATTATTGACAACAGACCGTGGGTTAAATGGTCGTTTAGCTTTCTCTTTAGTTTTTCATTTTCACAAATATTTACATTTTATATTACATTTATCTTATTGTATATATGGAAGACCTTATGGAAGAAGATTGCAGAAAGAAAATTTCATTTTATGATGGTCAAATAAAACAGATTAAACAAACGCACACATAACGCCGGTGATTTAAAATCTGTAACGTAGTGTCCACTGTAAAAAGTAACGGTACGACTCTGTCCGGCCCTCAGACACACACAGACAGTTTATATATTTCACTATACTGACTTAATTATTCATGTACTATATATCAACTCATATCCTAAATTTCACTTCAGTCTCTTTTTATTTCTAATTCATATTTTTTTATATAATTTGTTCCCTAAATATTTCTTAATACTGCAATATTTTTATTGCAAGATACTGCAAGATATTTATTTATAAATATCTTAATATTACTTAATATTTCTTAATACTGCATGTATTTATTACTGCATGTATCTTATTACTGCATGTTCACTTAATATCTTGTTTTAAATATTTGACTAAATATCTTCCCTTAATGTTCGTGTGTTATGTTTACTTAAAGTAATATATCTTCCTTAAACATCCCCTCAATATATCTTCATATATTTTCCTTTCATAGCTTTACTTACTATTTTCACTAAATGTCTTCAGTGTCTGTCTCACTCAATGTCTACTGTCTTTTTAAACTTATAAGTATATACTTAAAAGGGAATCTTAAGTTATATAAATAATTAATAAAAATACATATTTTTATTAAATATATTCACCTACTAGTTTCACTTATCGTGTTCAAATAACTTCAAGCAAATATATATATATAAAACACCCATCGAACAAACAGCTGAACTGTGAGGACGTTCTATTTTTTACAGTGTGCTCCGACGGTGGCATAGTAGGAGGAGAGTAAGAGCGAGAGCGAGAAAGAGAGAGAGACAGAGGGAGAGAGAGAGAGAGAGAGAGAGAGAAAGAGCAGAGTAGGGGGGTGGATGAGGAGGTGTGTTCTGGAGGAGCATGGCCGCAGAAGCCGCTGTTGACTCCCGTCATTTACTCCACGCTGTTTCGTTTTCTTCTCTAATAACCGTCGCTCTCTCGTAGCTTTTTTTGTCCTGACGCTGTTTCAAGTCACAGGGACTTGAATATTTCCTGCCCGGCGGAGGTTGGTGGCGCATTCAGGCACAGCGGAGCAACGTTTTCCTGCGGTGTTCTACACGCGGTTGTTGAACTGGAGCTGCTGGAGCTGGAGCCGAGGGAGCGCAACCCGGGCAGCTGTGGGTCACAGTCGGGAGTTTTGCGTTGTTGTGAGAAGGAAGGGGGGAGGAAGTGAGCCGGTGACAGGGACTCGGTTTCTCTGGAACATTACTCCTCTGCTTTCCGTGCTATTTTTCTATTTTATTCCCTTTTACGCGTGAAACGCATTGCCTGTTCGGCGTGGAAACTGACGCGCAGTTAGAGAAACTGTTTCCCTGCGCGGAGCGGAGCGGAGCAGGAGTCAGAACGGAGTCCCGAGAAGATTCAGCTGTTTGTGATACTGTGGAATTGTAGGTTTCACTCCTAACTTTTCGAACATTTTTTTTTGTCTCCGCGCTTTTTAAGAAAACATTGAAGTCAAGTCGAACAAATTATACCTAAAGAACTTTACTTCATTCCAAAGACGTTGGAATTAGAGGTTGTGTGGGAATAACTGGAACTTTCCACACACACATTTAATCTTTTAACGCGTCTTTACACCAGAAACGGACTCTGGAAGTTGGACTGATATTGGTTTAACAAAAGTTATTGTTTTTTTTTTAAAATTCAAAATAAAACACCACCACGTAAAAATAAAATGCCGCAGGTGGAAATGGGCATCTTCCTCCTCTTCATTCTCATCAGTGGCATCTGTGTCCACGGCCAAGACCCAGCGTCTAAGGTGGTGTCCGACCGCTACGCCGTCTACTGGAACCGGACTAACCCCAAGTAAGTGACTCGGTCGTGGAACTGTATGCGTTGTTATGTAAGTAGCTCGATGTGTCTGTTCAGGTCTAACTGTTGGCGTGTAAGTGTGTGTGTGTGTGTGTTTCGGCTGCAGCTTGTCCACCTGGAGCGGGGCGTCAGCGTCGCCCTGCCCGGCTGTGGCGCTCTCAGAGCAGGCAGAGGTGTCTGGATGCTTCCGTGCTTTTCCCTCTCAGCTGCAGTTATTTTTTTTTTCTGGATGCTTTAAATTAAATTGAAAACAGCAGCAAAAAACACTTTAAGTGTCCTATTTATAGACGAATCCACACATTTAACCAATGAATTTCAACGTTTATTCACGTATTTCTCAGCCGGACTTTTTCCTCCTTACCATGAAGTTGTTGTTATTCTAGTTTACTGTTAACTTCTGACCCGTGCCTTTATTTCAGGACATGTTTTATCCTTAAAGCCGAGAGAAACTTTAAACAAAATGAATTACAAACAAAGGGAAAGGAATAACAACTTTATATATATATATAAAACATCCTATTTTGAAATATTACATCTGTTCAAAATCGATCCTTCCTGCAGGAAAGAATTCTTCCTGTTACTTTTTCCTGCGTTTTCCTTTAATGTTAATATTTTTTTTTCTTTTATTTAGGTACCAAAAGGCTTAAACTAAGATTTTCTGATATGCTTTCTACTTTTCTCGTCGATTGTTTCCTTTTATTTAGGTACCAAAAGGCTCAAACTAAGATTTTCTGATATGCTTTCTAAAGTTCACGCAGTCAAGTTTAAAATCATACTTTTACTAGATACCAACGTCATTTATTCCACTGGACTATTTTAAGAATGCCCGTCTTTTTTTCAGGTTCATTTCTCATTTTCTCTTAATGTATAAAAATGTTGAAAGAACTTCTTTAGGACTGTAAATTAAAATTCATTCACTTAAGTCAGAACTAAACTTCACACAGTTTGTAACTGTTTTTTCCCCCCTAATTATCTTAACCCCTTATTTTATCAGGAATTTAGGACTTCCTTTTACGTTTTACATTGTACTAAAACAAACATGGACGCATATTTGAACTTTCTTTATTCTTTTCTTATTTGATATCGTTTAAAGGCCACCCTTTTTTAAAAAACATTTATTTAATTCTGTCAGTGAGAGTCAGAGCGTGGATCTTTGGTCCTGTTCAGTAGTGTAGATCTGGTGTTAACGTCGGGTTGATTTTCTTCAAACCACTTGTCTGTCTGTAGGTCCAAACCAAACTTCCTATGGAGAAGATAGATCACCAGGAGTAGATTTCAGTTTGTCAGATTTCTTGTTTAACTTCTCAAACTCTTTTTTTTTTTTTAGTATTCTGTATTGGTTTCATAGAGCGGTTGGATTCAGCAGTACGTTAGTTTTAGCTGATGAAAAGAAAACAGCTTTGGGGCAAATATGTAGACTAACCTGAAAATAATGACAGAAAAAAATGCAATTGTTCAGAACAGTGATCTTGCTGCAATTGGTCAGGTCGCTTTTTGCGTTTGCGCACAGTTTGCACTAAAATGAATACAGGAGAGGAAAACAGCGATGAAACGGTGAATCGATTAAAGATCTGCGTTTTTTTTTTTTTTTTACACCTCCTCCTTTAAAATGGTTCTAGAGGAGATATGTCTGCTCCTCCTTGTGATCGTGGTTTGATAGGAAGGCCGACGTCACCGCTGTATAATCCTGGAGTCAACCAATGATGTCACCGTTGCTAGGCTGTGGCGAGGTTCTGCCCCCAGTTGCGGGTTAAAACCCCAATAGGTGTAGCAGCTAGTTTAGTTATGTCTGGGTTTGAACATGTTACATTTATTATCGTGTCGTCCAAAATCCATGGACCTGTAAAATCCACTCCATAAGGAGACAGCAGTTGTCTGGTCTGAGAAGTGACTTGGACTCGAGACCAAGTGGATTCAAACCCAGATTTTTCTCTGTTTCCTCTGGAGCTTTCTCTTCATCAAATACAAATCATCTCCAAATTCAACCAATACATCTCTTCCGTTGGGGGAGGCTTTTTATTCTTCTTCTTATTGTGAGGTTTCTTTCTAGAAAAAACCTCTAAAAGAATTGTCGTTTATGTAAAGATGTGTTGTTTAAAGTCCTCCGTCCAGCTGTAAGTCAAAGCTCCATCTTGTGAAGAGTCTGAAGGGGGAGGTAGGGGATATGGTCAGACCAGTCTGGTGATAAATGGTCTGGACTTAATTAGCTCAAATCACTGTACACTGCAGCTTTTGGCATCAGCAAAGCTGTCGGGTGGGTAGCAAATAACATACCGAGTCTGGATTTGATCCCACAACCCTCTGGGTGTAGGACAACAACCTACTGAGCTACAGCCTGTTTGATATCAGTCTGTTCAACAGTTTTCAGAGCAGCTCTGTTTAAAATGTTCACTGAAAAAAGGAAAAAAAAAATGACTGCATACCTTAAGGTCATGATAGGAGTGCGTGTGCGTGGGTGTTTGTCACCTCTGTTGTTGTCATGACTTGGGGGCAGTGGTGGCCTAGTGGTTTAAAAAGGGTATTTGTGTCTTTCAAGTTGCAATTTCGAGGTCACCTAAGGTGATGGGGCGTATGGACGGCATATTTTATTGTGTGAAATGGTGTGCTGTGCATCAATAACAATAATTGACTTTTTAATCTGGTAATCTTAATTACATTCACACTAATTAATCAATCGCAATGTATTGCACTTTATACTGCAAAGCCAGTTCAGTGGCTTAGCGAGGCATGTTGAGTCTCAAGCCTGTACTCCAAAAGTGGCTCTCTTTTAACCTGGCTAGATCACCATGGTAACTTATGGCCTGTTCATAATGTGCTCCTGACCAGATTAGGTTCAGAGTTTCGCCTTAAAATCGTACACGAAAGCACCAGCATTTTACTGTGGAACTCACTACTCATTGTGACGTGAGAACCAGGTTGAGATGTCTAAATCAATAAAGAAAGTAGGAGTCGTGGAAGGGTTTTATTTACTTAACACAATACACTAGAAGCTGTGTTTTAGCAAAAATAATTCGGGCAGCACTTCGACAGGAAAGGTTTCTTTAAGGTTGCACTGATCCGCTGGTTTTTCCTATTGAAATTCTCTATGAGCAATATGAAATATTAGTTAGGCCTACCTAGTGCTTATTTGTCACAGATAATAAGTAAAGTTAATTATTTCACTGACATGTAGCCATCTATAAACGGATTAATGTTTGATCTATTTGTTATTGTACTGATACGGTAGATTTGCTGGTTCATCCGGACACAGGAAAAAAAAAAAAGCCACTGAACATTTACATGTTCACACATAAGAAAGTACTCTAAGACTTACCAGAAACAAAAAAAAATATAAAAACAACACATTAACATGATTAAACAGTATATAATAAAAAGTAAATAAAAACAAAAATACTGCAGTACTGCGAAGTTGCTGTGCATACGTAGACGGTGGAGAAGGAAGAGGAAAGAAAATAGTTGGATGTGGCACATGGTTCAAAATATGAACTCGTGAATGCAATGTTAATGCAATTTTATAAACAATTATGGACATCAGTCAGCGGTTGTACGTACCTATGAGTGTTCGTAAGTCGGATGTTCGTATCTCGGAGAACTGCTGTACTACACACTCACAGTACAAATACAAATACAAATACAGCAGTTATATTGTTTTGACCCTGAACCCTGCCCGAATCTGGTCTAGTGTGGACTGAATACACTGTTTGTCTGTACCAGGACTGTTGTAGCTAATGTTATCTCTGGTGTGTCTACCAGGACTGTTGTGGTTAGTGTTATCTCTGGTGTGTCTACCAGGACTGTTGTGGTTAATGTTAGCTCTGGTGTTTGTTCCCACCAGTGTCTTGTTTTAGAAGTACTGCAGTGATTTTAAAAAACAAACAAAACTTTTGTGCGGGTCTTTTGGTACTTGTGCATCTGTGTGGTTTGTCTGATGTAGTAACTTGAAAAAAATCTGTTGTGTCTGTTCTTTAATGTACAATGAAAAAAATAAATAAATAGACTAAGACTATTTAAGTATCAAGACTATATAACTTGGACTAAGACTTGGCCTTAACCTAAACCCTTCCGTTAGTGGAAAAAAAGGAACCTTTTCTTCTCTGAAACCCATAGAACTTGACTGGAACTGGACTTGGTATGAATTCAGACTCAACCCAAACCATTGTCCTGTCTCTTACATGATCAGTTAAACATACACTCAGCACTAGTCCACACTGCTGTGCAGCCTGAGTCCCAGCTGTCCTTGATACAATCAGTCATTTTTTAAACCCAGCTGCCTGCTATTACCTGCTATTACAGGTTAATGACCAGTGCTTACTCCACCGAAACCTAAACACAACATGCAGTCAGAGTCTGAGTAAGTCCGCCGCTGCTGCTGCTAAACCTACTGCCGGTTGTTTAAGAGAAATCTGCCGAGTGGCTCTCAGTCTGGTGCCATCGATTAGATCCGACAGAGTGCGTTTTGTTATTTATTTATTTCTTTTTCTTTTTCAGCAGCAGCGGGAGGGTTTTTTTTTTGGGGGGACATTTGCTGCCAACTTGTGTCCACTTGTGTTCTTCTTTATTCCATGTGACAGACACTGGTCTGACGTTTTAATCAGCTGCTGATGACTGTAAACCTGTGAAAAGTTGTTTAGTGTTGTTTTGTCGGAGTAAAATCACTGGGATTTAAATGTCTGTCCTTCCTGCTTCTAATTATGACAGTTCTGCCTTCTCACCCCCCCCCCCCAACACACACTCACTCACACCCACCCATACACAAGCAACAAAAAAAACAACTGGAAATGAGCCCACATTCTTCTGCTGTGTTCATTCTGTCACTGACATTATAACATAAATGTGTTCAAGCTCTGGCCAGGGGAAAAGTGTGTTTTCGTAGAAACAGACCATCATTGGCTGGACCTTTACAGAAGGATCACTTGGTTTTATGGACATTAACTGCGTTCCTTGTGGAAAAAGGTCGGACACTCCTGTGTTGAACACTGTGAACGTGTGTGTGTGCGCGCACACTTATGTGTCAGTATGTCAGGGCACCTCCCTTGGTGCTTGTTCAACCTACATAGTTTTAAGCTGCCATCATTAAGTCTTATTACAAAGCTACGGTTTCAGGGCGAGTCGACGGAAAATGATCAGATCGTTAACATTTACTCACAAACCGGTTTGTGTGTGTTTTTGTGTCAGATGCTGTAACGGCGACCTGGTGACACAGACAGGCGTAATTACACACAGTGACAGGATGTGACAAGATACTGACGTAAATGGCGTGGCGTTGACTTCAAAGCTGCGGCCATTTCTTTTGCCTTCACTCACGTATCAGATATGAGACGTCTCTGTCTCTGTCCCACCAACAATCAGATATCAGAAATAAGACGTTTCTGTCCCACCAACATTCAGATATCACAGATGAGATGTCTCTGTCCCAATGACCATCAGATATCAGAGATAAGATGTTTCTGTCCCACCAACAGACAGATATCAGAGATAAGATGTCTTTTGTCCCACTCAAAGCCTTTGTTGTCTTTCTGTGTCTGTGTGTGTGTGTTTTTTTTTTTTTTTTTACTACTTTGAGCCTCCATTAAGACCTGGTATTAACTCCCATCCCTGTGCTGAAGTTCTCCAGTTTCACATGGACCACTCAAGTTCAGGTCTAAACCTGGTGCAAAAATTAGACACAATAACCTTGAAATACTCGGAATTGCCCTTAAATTTTTTTTCATTTTGGAGGCCTTTCATGTCCTTTTTGAATATTGCTGCCCATTTGGAGCAGATTATATCTGTAATACCTGGACTGGAACAAAAGTGAAGTAGAATCAGCCCCAGATGAACCAGATAGAGTTACAGAAACAGCCACTGCTGCTGCTGACCCTCCCCCACCCGCCCATCCCCACCACCACCTCCTCTGTGTCCAAAAAACCTGTCAAAGACGTTACTATTCCTGGAGGGAAGATGGACTGAATCAGGACATCTGATAACAACATTTGATAAAACTGACCTGGAAATCATCCAAAATGACTCCAAACAGGATTTCGCTCTTCCCCTCCCCTCACTGGACTGCAGGACCGAGAATTACTGAGAGTTCCTATCTCTGGTCCAGACCAAGGTCAGGAAGTAGTTGTGACTCAGTTCAACTGAGGTTGACCTTTACTTTACTCTACTGTACTAGTTCCTTAGCTGGGTAAGAAAAGGTACTTTCTTTAGTTCTTGATTTTAGTTTGTGATAAAAAAAACAAACAAACAAACAAACGCATAGTTGCCGTACCTTCCTTAGTTTTGTTGAATGTCTACATACGTTCTGCCTACTTTACCATAACGTAGTGTCTGCCAATAGTTCTTGGTACTTTTAAGAGTTTTTAATTCCTGATTTTTGAAGTGGAAAATGACATCTATCCTGGTCACGACTTAGTTCTGTGTAGTTACTTCTCAAGTGGTTGTATTAAGTAGTTCCTGGCACTGGTCATGGCATCTGGTACTCATTCCACATGTAGTAACCAAATACCAAATACCATGTGGTTTCTCAGTATGTCTTTACACAAGTTGCTGCAGTGGGAATGTGCACAGTTTCTGGTACTGTCTGGTGATAGTTCTCTTAGTACAAATGTATCTCAATAGTTCTAGTTCTGTTCCTAAAGCAGTATTAAGGATTCGTTCTGTCCACCAGATGTTCTTGAATCTTCATTATAATGTTTGGATGTTTTCGGCATGAACATTCAGACATCATAGAAAATGCAGGAAAGGTAGACCACGTCTAGGAGGCTGCACTGATCTAAATGATGATTTTTAATCATGTTATTTGAGGTTTTAGGGAAATTTGAATCATACAAACAAATCACTAGCACTGTAAGTTGGAAGATATTGAGAAGTTGGGGTTAGACTCTACAATAAAAGGTGTTGTTAATATGTCGGTTGCATTAGTGGTGCAGACGTGTTGCCCGTCCTCAGAGCTTCTGAAACAGTGTAAACGAGTGAAGTCATTTGATGTTCGAATTATTAACGGAAGCTGTAAACATGTGAATCAGACAGCATTCCTTTTGGTCAGATATTAGGGTTAATTCCCATTAAGCAGTTAGTTGGGAACTTGCCCTCTCTGAGTGTCCCCCTCCTACCCTGTCCCCTAAAGGAGTGTCCCCCTCCTACCCTGTCCCCTATATCCCCCCTTGTCCCATGCGGGGACAGACAATACGGGGTCTCACACAGTGGTTTTTTCAGCGAGGGCCAGATCCCAGCGTGACGCTGGCTCTTGTGAGAGATCCGCACATGCTGAGGTCACACACACTTGGTCGTAACCAGGCGAGTTGTGACGGGTTAAGCAGCATAGAAGAGGTAGACCGTTGTCAGGGTCAAAACCGGGGCAGCACCGCTGGCCTTGGGCCCTGATGCCGGCCCCCTTTTCCCCCTGCCTGCGCCGTCTTTGTCCAAAGAGAATAAATGGGTAACTCTAAATGACTGTCTCCTTTTCTCATTCATGACTTTAATCTAAACCTGACCCGGGCTGTATAATGTAAAACCAGGGTCCTGCTCCAATCCTGGGGCCTTCCCTCCTCCTCTTCCTGACCCACAGCAAAACCTAACAGTGTTCCATGCGAGCCAGCAAAGGATCCCCACTGTTTAATGTAACCATAGTCGGCGATTGGAGTCCTGGGAACCTGCTGTGGTTCAGCCCTAACTTCCAGATGCTCCCCGCTTACTTTTCTCTGCACTTCATTGGCTGTCACAGAAACGGGGCCGCGGC
>NC_024320.1:761485-775740 GCF_000523025.1 Cynoglossus semilaevis
AAAAGAAAACGTGATCCAGAGCAGCAGTTCATACTCAGCCATTCATGAAATCCCCCCACAGGAGCTCGGGAATTGAAAAGAGAAGTGAATCGTGAAAAATGGAAATGCGCTGACATTTTCACGTTTTGTTATTGTTTAAAAAAAAAAAAGAAAAAGCAGAGACAGATTTTTTTTCTTTTTTGGTTTGGCTGTAATTTAGATAAATGTTTGTCTTGTTTGCCCTGCTTTCATCTGGAGGCTCCATCTTCTCCTGCTGATATCATCTGGATGCTGATTGGAGCTCCAGGAAAGCAGTACAGTACTTGTGCAGAGAAAGAGAGAGAGAGAGAGAGAAGAGAAATTTGAGTGTAAAAAAACGGTGGTTCTGGTCCTGAGTTTGAACGTCTTCCACAGTGACAGCTACTCTACTCCAAGATACTTTAATGAAATTAAACGAGACTCCAGTTTCAGGAAAACCTCGTTAGAAGAAGGAGGAAAAAGTGCTGAGGATCAGTTCATTTAATTACCCCTGTAGCTGTTTTTAATGCCTAATACCTGCACTAAAAATAACTCTAGGTAATTGGTCCATTTCAGCTGCAGGACAAAGACCTTTTGCTCTGTTCACTGTGATCAGAATCAGTCACATTAGTATGATTTTTGTGAACGTAATGGAGGTTTGGAAAAGTCTGGCAGTGTTCCTGGTGCAGATATCATCTTGGAAATATGTCTATAATTCACTAAAACCTGGACTGAATGTGGGAGGAAAAAAGCGAGTTCTCATTGAGGTTCTGCTGTAGAATAATAATAATAGAGTGTAATGTGCAGCATCTGTTTGTTTTACTTCTACTCTCTCTTAGCTTCTCACATCGACTCATGACATTCCATGTCTTAGAGAGTTAGGATCAAAGTGGGAATTACATTTTATATTAGCAGAGCGTTCAGATATCCAAGAGGACTTTTAAGCTAACTTTTATCCGAAGCTGACTTTATCTAAAGCTAATCTGTTGTGGACAACTTTTGTTCTCTTTGCTACGCTCGTAGCCTCTTTGGCTAAATGTCACTGTCCTTTAGCTATCACCAGGTTAAGGTTAAGTTTAGGTTTTTTTTAAAAACTTTTATCTTTTTGCTAAATCAATAGTACATTCATTTATTGTTATAAATTACTTTTAAATATATTTCATGCTAAAAATCCATGTTTTGATTAGTTTTACTTCCTTTTTTTCTGCATCGTTTGCATTTTGGCTAAAAGCCATTGTGTTTTGGATGTTTTTTTCTTAAAATCTAACTCTTTCACTAACTTTTTCTTGTTTTATGATTTTCAATTATATGTACCACTTTATCTGTTACCTACATTTGTAAATATATATATATATTTTTAGTTAGTTGTAACACCCAAAAGTCACTGTCTCAACTATTTCTGGGTTCATTTTTTAACTTTAGCTAGTTAGATGTCTGTGTAGGTTGTCCGTCATTTGGGTCATCTTATCCAAAAATAGTTATATCGAGGGCAACTGGACGGAGTATGTTTCTTGAAGACGTTTCACCTCTCATCCAAGAGGCTTCGTCAGTTCTGCAAACTAGTTAGCCAACTAACTATTTTGAGGAAATATTCGGAAAACCAGTCCAGTCCAGTCCAGTCCAGTCCAGTCCAGTGTGGTTCCAACACTTAATGTGTGAGTGTTGTGAAGTGAATGAGTCCAAAGCGCTTTGTAAATCATCATTAAGGGTGGTGTTAATCGTCGGGGTCATGGACTAGTGGCTCACAAACAGGTTTTGCCAAGAAAGACATGATATTAAAATAAAGGGGAAACAAAAAACCGCAGCCTCTCGCGGTGGAAAAGTCATGTCAGAAAAATGAGCCACAGATGTTCCCTGTCGAAAACCCCACCACGGAATGAATTCCGCTAAAACGAGGCCTGTATAGCGCTGCCCTGATGGGGGGCTATTAGTGTATTTCCTGCTCACCAGCTCTTTAGCTGCTTCATTAGAAGCCACCCGGGTCCATATGGTCCACAAACGGGCGTTGCCGACATGGCCCAAGGTGTTTATTTGCCGCTGATAGGTGGGATCAACGGAGAATCAAGGGGACCGGGTTTGGTCCCTAATCTCCCGAGCTGTTTGTGTCTCCACCACTATGGAAACTGATACCCCTCGCCATCAAAAGGAGCTCATTGGGTGGGACTAACGATGTGACAGCTGGGCAGGAGAGAGATTCCAGCATTCAAGAGAGAGCACTGTCACCCCAGGGCTTTCCCTTCAATCCTTGATAATGCCTCTCCAAAGCTTTGCCCCCCCCAGCAGATGGGGGGGAAACATCTCTCCCTTTGAGACAATAGAACCATCTCTGAAGCGGTGTGGCTTCAAAGCTCGGTCTAACTGATTGATTGATTTCAACTTTATTCTTGACAGATTTTTTTACGTGACATTTAATACTCAATAAATGACAGTAAAGTTTTTGTACTTTGGTTATATTTATGTATATATATATATATATATATATATATATATATATTACAAATTTGTCCACTTAAGATCAAGTTTTAGACAAACAAAATTCTATTGTTAACTTTTACTGTCATATTTTGAGATGTTTTTTCCTCCACATCCTGGAACGGTTATTTCTGTTCGGGGGGGGGGGTCATATGTCAAATAGGTCCGTGACTCCCACTCAGACCACTGTATGTCTCCTCGTGACAGAACAACCTCCACTGTTTGCTTCTCTTTCCGCGGCTCTCTATTTAATTTCCACTTAAAGAGACAATGCAGCATTTTTCACTTAGTGGCAGTTCTGCTGTTGTGATATTTTTCCAGAGGCTTTGTGAGCCGCTCACCCGCCCGGCTGTATTGTTCCCACTGTTTATCCTCACTTTTCCTCCTCCTCCTTCCCGGCTCCCTGCCGCTCGGTTCCGCTTGGATTAGAAAAAGGAGACGGTGAGGGAAAAAGGCGACGGCGGCCAAATATTGACTAGGTCTCAGGACTGCGCTCCTCTCCCAGCACACAGCGCAGCCCGTCTGAAATGCCACTATTGTTCTGTTTGCGTACTCCAGCACCCTGTAGTCGGCTCTCGGCTATGCAGAGAGAAGATGTAAGGTGGGTTTTTTTGGGAGAGTTTGCATATGTTATCTGAGGTAGGCCAGAAGGCTTGTAACAGGAGGGCCAAAATCTTGGTCAAAGGGGGGGGCGAGAGGAACTTCCTGATTGAGGCCAGAGGCTACAACAGAGGAGCAGCGTTCAAGCTGTTTAGAGCCAGGGTGGGGTCAGAACCAGTGTTTTTAGCCCCTAGAGGAAGTGTCAATCCTAGGGGGGGCATCAAAGAGCAGAGACTGAAGTGTGAGTTTCCTTCTCACAGGGTCTTCAGGAACCATCAAACCAGGGATGAGGGGCCTCTTGTCTGAGGTTTGCCTTCCAGTTTACTACAAAGTGCAGGAACATTAAGTTCTCCTCATCCTCTTCCCCCCCTGCAGCACTGTCCACTGACTAGCAGACTAGCAGTGTGTGGGTGTGGAAACAGTGTAGAAAGTGTAAGTGTTTGTCAACAGGTCAGGACAAATGATGTGGTATGGACCAAGTCACAGCCCCGTCCTCCTCCTTGTTCAGACGGACCTCACATTCTCCACTAGGACATAATATGGAATTATGAATCTGTAACTCTGACTGCGTCCATTCATCGGTTTAATTACTCAGCTGCAGCTACTTCATCCTCTAAGGAGTTCAGGGTCCAACTGGAGCAGCCAATCCTGTTTGACATTGGATGAGAGACAGAGGTCAAATCTTGGGACTTGTTCAGCACAGGGACAAACGGTCGTTTAAAAAAAAAAAAAAAAAAAAAGCTCCATCTGTAAACACCCTCACCCCCAACACACAACAAGACACTGTTGATGACAGGCCTCAGTGATGAAGATTTCTTTACAATGAAAATATTTTCAGGGGTAAGGGCGGAGGGAGTGACAGGGAGTTGAAATCGTCAGCTGTAACACTGGGACACTGTTGATTTGTCTGCTGTAACTCTGATGGTTGGGACTTCACGAAGGCTCCTATGGAAAATGTTCACCTCAGGGGCTCAACAGTTCCTGGTCCAGTTCCAAAAGTGAGCAGTTCTCATGGTTCAGTATCTACACACTGCCCATTGGGGGGGTGGATGGTGGTCGAGCAGGGTCATCTGATGACCTTGCCTGCAGAGAGGAACTGACCCCTTCCAGCACCCCCAACACACACTTCCACAGTGGCTTATAATTCCAGATCCTCAGGCTTATCCAGAGACAGTGATTGACAGGAACTTGTAAGGAGAGGTTACTAATAAGTGTGTCAGGTTTTATTGGTTTACGGCAGTTAGACCCCTTTTCTCACCCTTACCCACCCTACTTACTAGGCCTCAGGAGAGTCACTCTGGATACAACGCAAAAAAAAAAAAAATCAAGAATTTACGACCCCCCCCCCCCTTCTGATCCCTTAACACTAAAGGTTTGATGTTCGAAAAATTGTGATCAAATTCACCTGAAAAATGAAAATGTGCAATGAGCTCAGGTGGGAGATGGGAGGGCGCGGTTGCCCACATGTGACTGACAGTAACTGGAGTTGAGGAGTTGATAAGTGTGGGAGATGTATTTGTGTTTGTTAGTCTGACAGTAATTCTGTGCAGCTTAGCTGCGGGATTTACATAAAAACAGGCTGAAGACATTTTTCTCTTTCAGTAGGATCTGGAGGTGAATTGATCCAAACAGAAAAACTGAACCAAATTGTAAATATGTTTCACAATTTGTTATTATAAATGTCAAAACATGTATAATAAACAATAAATTAATCAGCATCGATCTGGATCTGGACTTTAATAAAGTTTTATCGTAACTTTAACTCTAAAAGCTTGGACTTTAAATTTCAGTGTTAATAGTTTTTTTTATTTGGTTAAAAACCCTTCATGGTGTACTTCTTGTGTAGCAACAGAAGTGGAGAAATAAATACAAAAAAGTCTCACAGATCACAAAAGTTAAGTAAATAAGTTCAGCTCACACACTATATCAACTGCTTTTGTTTTTTTTTGTTTGTTAAAAGAGCACAAAAAGTTGGAAAAGTTGTTTTGAAAAATTAGCTTTAAAATGTAGCAAAATGGCTAAGAGAGAGAGAGAGAGAGAGGGAAAAATACAATTTTAAAGACAGATGAAAGATGCCTAATAGTTAGCCATTTTATAGCCATTTTTATCCAGACAGAAAAAAAAACCCCCAAAAAACTTTATTCGTCTTTGCCAAAGAGACCTGAATTTATACTTAGCTAAGTATAAATATAGCTAAGTAATAGGTAATACATTTTTGCTCCATCTGCTGCTCAGTTTCCTCAACATGAAAGTCTGACCGTTGCCTAGAGTTTGTCTCGTATTAGGTCAGATCAAAACCCATGTCCAGATTGTAGAGAGTGGCACTTGTGTGTGAGCGGTGGACGGTGTAGACCCTGACGGACTCGGATTCTCTGTTTGTCTTCTCAGTGTTTGATATGCGCCTCAGTCAGTGGATTAGCGGCGGGACTCCTCACTCGGCTGCACATGGCTTCACTTTTCTGCTGCTTTAATCTCACTTCAGCGTCTTCTTTTTTTTTCCTGTGTGTGTGTTGTTAACTGTGAGTGGTGAAATGCCATCCCCTGTGTCTTTGTAGGCACCGGTGAGGGTATTAGCAGAGAGGCTATGAAGGGCTTAAGAGGTCAGCCCTCCCTTTGTGAGGAGACACAAAAACACTTCCTGTGGGACCCTTCAACCCTCTCCCCCCTGGTTCTTCCCTCTGGTCTGCCTGACCATTCACATTAATCAGCCTTAGCTCCTAATGACTGCCCTAAAGCTCTTAGAAAGTGCCTCTAAAACGCTCCTAAAGAGCCACTAAGCTGTGGACGCAGCCATTGAAACTGCTCACTGAGTCACAGAGCCTGACTTTAGACATGGTAGAGGTTCGACGCATCCTGGACCAGGGTCAGAAGGGAGCAGGATGTGTCAGAGCAATGTGTCGTTAAAAGTTCAGAAGCCGTTCTGGAAACACCGGTGGTTCCTTTATTGAACGTATGGTTCATATATCCAGTTCCTGCTGTCGAATGCATGTCAAACCTGTTCACATAGCAGATGAACACCCACGTGTTTTGACTGTGCGGCAAATAATACTCTCAGAGTAGACAAAGTTTTTAGTTATATCTATAAATATGATAGAGAAAGTCTGAAGTTATTCAAAAAAAAGGCAAAATCTTACAAGTAGATAAAGTCTACAAAAAATAGCCAATAGAAAAATAAGAGCCAAAATAGCACTAACATAACTCAAGATTAGGCCAAAAATGTCTTTAAAATTAAATTGTGAAACGAGAGATTTTTATATAAATATCTGACATTTTAATAATAATTAAAATAATAGTAATTAATAATAAAAATGAAAAAAAAAACAGTAGTCCAAGGTTTTTTTTTTTTTTTAGATTTATCAAAAAGTATTCATAGCTAAATGTTAGTAAAACTAAGCTAAAGCTTTATTTTGATTTTGGAATATTAAATATATATATTTTTTGACCTCACATGGCATCGGAATCTGTAACGTCTGTAATGTCTGTACAGAATACAGTCAGAGACTGTGAGCTAGTTCCATTGAGATCTACTATGTGACATTACAGGCCGTCAGCTAATTGTTCTAAATGTGAGCGGCTGCCTGTGATGTCAGAGTGTAGCTCCTGCGCTGGTTATTGGTGTTGACGGGGAAACTCTCTGTTGTTTGTGTTCTGCTCTCTGACAAATGGAGATAATGAGAAGTTTGGCGCAATAACTCCTTGCCACCACTCTACCTGATTATGGCAAACTGGAAACAGAGAAGAGGGGGATGGAATTATTCTGACAGTCAGGGTTAAAACCCGAGCAGTAAATATCAGTGGACCTTTATTTGGGTCACTGCGGCTTTGGACGCCGGCCCGGGGATGGGAAGAATATGTCGGCGTCATTGTCAGTATTTTAATGTGATTTCAAACGGCTGCTGCTGCTTGTTCTTCTGTGTGTGTCTATGTGTGTGTGTGTGTATGACTTTTCTAGCCATGCGTGATTCACACATCGTCCAAAACTCTGTTTAGACTCTAGACTCTAGACTTAAATATTTTTTTACACTCTCAGCACAGTTGATCTCAGCTTCTGAATTATACGATGACATGAACATAAATGAGAGCCAAACATAAATCGTCAGACACTGAAAAATGTGCAGATATGGATATATTCTTCCATTTCAACTGTATCGCTTTTAAATTATTTGGTAATAAATCGACAATTTACTGAGGAAAATAATGCAGAGTTCGTTCTCTTTACGATTTATTGAAGGAAAAATAAGACGAACTAGGCCTTCTCTGGAACTTTCCGTCGCCTAAGTGTTGAAACCACAGATTACACAAAAACATGAATAATAACTAGCTAGAAAATGAGTGTGTGCGGGAAAGAAACTGTAAATCTTGTGATAAAACACAAAAGTATTTGGGCTGCTGGTAAGAAGCTAACAGACAGTGAACAGAGTGTAAGCTAACACTCAACAAGATACAATGTTCTACCAAATGGTTATCCAAAATGAGCTAGGATGTATTTAAAATAAACTAATAAATTCTAAATTTGGCCAAAATACTCAAAAGGTTAATAGGTAAGAGTTAGCAATTTAAAAAAAAAGGAAGAAATTAACATGAATCCACTGTCTGAAGAAACTACATCATAGCTCAAAATATTAGAGTTGTTCTCATAACATTGGTGTTAGCCAAAGTAGCTAAATGGTATCATGAAATATAACCAAAAGTTCATAAAGAAATGCTAACTGTTGTTGTATTACGTTTGTTGACAGTTAAAAAATGTCAGTTGGTATGATTTGTGATCACAACTCAGTGTTTGTTGGAACCCTCCTGTCAGGGGTGACAAATATCAGTAGAACACACGTCGAGTGTTGTTCCCTGCTCATCACATTTCCACACAGCCCACACTGTGGGACCAATGAAATATTAACAAAAGACAGAGTTTGTGATCCTACGACAGAGTCTGGATTCTGAACCTTTACACGCAACCCAGACAAATCCAGGTCAGGACTTTAAATGGACAGAGTCCACTTCATTTTCACATCGCCTTTCTTTTCCCAGCCAGTCTTTTCCCGCTTCTTTGATGGATGGCTGTGATTAAATGGTATTTTTGGTGTTTTATCTTCACACAACTTGAGTTGCTGGGTCATTAATTGAGATCGCATGCTGCCAAAATCCCCGCATTTTTTCCACAGTCGGACTTTTTTCACATATTTTCTTGGTCTTCTCACTCTTGTGTGCAGCGTAGCGAGGAACACCAGCAGCCATTTCGCAACATCTCCAAAAAACTCGACTCCATTTTGTTTCAAAGACGGGGTGAGGGAGGGTTACGATTCTTCAGATGTCAGTTTTTCAGCAGTTTGAAATTCTTTTTTTAATCTTTCAGTAAATTAAAAAAAAAAAACATTTTAAAATCTCAAACTGATTACCTGTTTTGATACTTTGATACTACTAATTTAATACGTTTTTTCTGTGGCGTAAACATTAGCATTGGCGTTACAGGCGCTGTCATTTCTGACAGTTTTTCCTATCTTTGGGATGAAGTTAATGAATCTAAAATCTTCCTGGTCTCTCTTCTATCCTACTATGTGAAATTATTAGAGCCAGAGTTCAAGGAACTAATTTCTAAACTTGACTTGATCAAAATGTATCGACACATTTTCACGAGATTGGAAAAAAAAACCCGCTCAAAACAAAATATCTGCACAGAAACCTTTTAATGACCGCCTTTTAATGTAAAATTATTAATAATATAGTAATTATTATTGTATGGACTTAAAACTGGAATTCTCTCTATTAAAATTATAATTCTGTTTATTATTTCATGATTTCACAGGAAACTGATGACAATTCGTTTTGTTGGTTTTTTTTTTTTTTTTTTTTTTTTTTTTTTTTTTTTTTTTTTGCTCCGTTTTTTAAAAACCCAGACAAATCCAGGTCAGGACTTTAAATGGACAGAGTCCACTTCATTTTCACATCGCCTTTCTTTTCCCAGCCAGTCTTTTCCCGCTTCTTTGATGGATGGCTGTGATTAAATGGTATTTTTGGTGTTTTATCTTCACACAACTTGAGTTGCTGGGTCATTAATTGAGATCGCATGCTGCCAAAATCCCCGCATTTTTTCCACAGTCGGACTTTTTTCACATATTTTCTTGGTCTTCTCACTCTTGTGTGCAGCGTAGCGAGGAACACCAGCAGCCATTTCGCAACATCTCCAAAAAACTCGACTCCATTTTGTTTCAAAGACGGGGTGAGGGAGGGTTACGATTCTTCAGATGTCAGTTTTTCAGCAGTTTGAAATTCTTTTTTTAATCTTTCAGTAAATTAAAAAAAAAAAACATTTTAAAATCTCAAACTGATTACCTGTTTTGATACTTTGATACTACTAATTTAATACGTTTTTTCTGTGGCGTAAACATTAGCATTGGCGTTACAGGCGCTGTCATTTCTGACAGTTTTTCCTATCTTTGGGATGAAGTTAATGAATCTAAAATCTTCCTGGTCTCTCTTCTATCCTACTATGTGAAATTATTAGAGCCAGAGTTCAAGGAACTAATTTCTAAACTTGACTTGATCAAAATGTATCGACACATTTTCACGAGATTGGAAAAAAAAACCCGCTCAAAACAAAATATCTGCACAGAAACCTTTTAATGACCGCCTTTTAATGTAAAATTATTAATAATATAGTAATTATTATTGTATGGACTTAAAACTGGAATTCTCTCTATTAAAATTATAATTCTGTTTATTATTTCATGATTTCACAGGAAACTGATGACAATTCGTTTTGTTGGTTTTTTTTTTTTTTTTTTTTTTTTTTTTTTTTTTTTAAATTTGATGCTCAGTTTTCAAAACCCAAGCTTTTGTTTTTTAAACCTTTCTGGTCTGAGATTCACAGTCCTGTACAAAACTCTGGTCTAAGTCACTGACCTGTGTCTCGTGTGGTTAAGTTTCCTCTCTACACGTTTTCAAACCATTTCTTCTCCACTTTAAAAAGTTTTTAATACGTCACGTGTCCAAACCATCTTAAAACAGCTTCTCACTCCAGTTCGTGTCTTTTTGGAACATTTGTTTTTGAAAGTACGTCCCCTGCTGTGGGAGATTTAATAGTTACTTTTCTCTAGTTTTCTGGAACTCCCTCCTGTCGTTTGCACCTTGTGTTTTCAAATATACATTATTTTTGATAGTGTATTGTGTATAACATTGGACAGCGTTTGTGAGTTTTTCACAAAAGTTATTTAGATGTCTCTTTTGAGGTGTTACATGCATAACCTTTGACCCTAACGCACAACGATGCTGACCTAACGTGGCATGATAACAACCTCTCCTTACGTTCAGAACCACCTCCCTTGACTGAACTTTCACCACTCTGTTGTTTGGCCGTCAGGATGAGACACTAATGAGACTTTGCTGTCGTTCTTGGCCGTTGGCCGTCGGCGCGGTGTGAAGGAGAACGCTGGTGAGCGCTCAAACTCCTCGTGACGATGATCCTCCTCCTCCTCCTCCTGCTCTTCGTCCTCCTCCTCTGCCTCCTCCTCCTCTTTAAAGCAGGGCTTCCATCAGTGCTCAGAGTTATTCTAGTGCATAATTGATGCCGAGGTTAGAATAGCAGAAGTAATGCGATGAGAGGGTGCAGCCGAGCGAGACTGGGGATCGCGTGCGTGGGGCAGCAAACATTGGTGAGGACGAGATGAGGGCAGCTGGCGTAACAGGTCCCAGGGCTGGACTTGACACAGAATATGTTGAGTGCTGCCGCTGCAGCGTCAGCACTGGTTTCAGCCAATTGCTCGGCCGCTGGTCTCGGCCAATGAGCTTCCTCCACCAGAGTGGAGTACTATGCTTTCTCGTGAATCGAAGCACCATACTGAACAATTCCTTGTGGTTTAGAAGACGTAGATATCGAGACGATTCCGATTGAATCTCTGACATTGACTGGTTTCCAAATCGTGGCCATTAAATTCCAAAGTTTTTGTCCCTGGACATTTTTCTTTGCGCCTGGTTTTCATTCTCTCTGCAGCTTTTGCAGCATGAGCCGTGACAGGGTGGAGATCACACCTAGACGAGCGGTGACAAAGAGAGACTAATGGGCCGACAAGGCGGCATTGTGTGTTGAACAAAGCAGGACAAGGTCACAGACGACCTGTCCTGCTTCAGAAGACACCGAGACAAACGTTCAATGAACGCGCATTATATATATATGCAAAAACAAAAAAACAGTAAAGTTGGACCAGCTGTAACACTGTCCGCTACCAGACCTGTGGTTCTGTCTTAGCACAAATGAGAGGTCTCAGGACCTAGAACAAAACAACAATGATACAAACAATGATTACTCACTTTTTTTTTAAATGTACTAATTCACGGTCCACTTGATAGGCAAAAAATATATATAAAAACCTATTACATTTTTGTTATTACTGAATATTTTATTTATAATATTTTTTGTTTTATTTTTTTATTTTCCCTTGTGTAATTCAAAAGAAAATTAATATTTCCATGTATTAGATTTAGGGGAGTAACAAAAAAAAATGTGAAAAAAAATTATAGTATATCCATTATAATAATAATAATAATATTTTTAATTTTATCAGACACAATTTTATAGTTAAGTGCTAAGTGCATCCGAAATTCACAAAAACCTAAATACATATAAAATCTGAATTTTTAATTTTTTTTGTATCTGAATTTAAACTTGTGTGTAATGTAACATTTTTTATTTTATTTTAAACTGAACCTAATCCAATGTAGGATAATCAAATTTTTTTTCCAGTAATATACTATTGGACATATTAGACAAGAACTTGATTTTTTTTTTCCAACCAATTTTTCCCTCTCAAAATAGTAATAGATTTGCAAATTTTATTTGTATGTTTGAATATCAAAATACTTCATAATATAATATTAATTTAGAATATGAATAATAATATTGTTTTTACTCTTAAAATATAATTGATCAGCAGCAGCAACAGCAGCTTTCAGTCCATTAAGACATTTAATGTTGTTTTTTAAGTTCATATTTTAAAATGAAAATTTTGAGCCTTGACTGAGTAATGACAAATGTATCTTTTCATCAAATATTTTTACCATTTTTTTTAAATTATTTTCACATTGTATAAACACCAACATTTGTCTTATGTACTGTGTTCCTTTGATTTCCAGTAAATACATGCTTGTTGTGTTTTCCATTCAAACCAAATGTTCATTTGTCAACCGTCAGTGGTGTGTGTTGCATCTCGAGCTTTGTGTGTCCGTTTGTGTGACTGAGTATGTGTGTGCACATGGACACACACACACACACACAGACAGACACTTGCTGGGGTGTTGTGTCCGGCGGGGCGAACGCTGGTCCACCGGAGCAGCGCTGTGTCTATTAAAACCATAAAATGTGGCTCATAAAGAGCTTTTATTTGTTTCCTGAGTTTGTCTGCAGCTCAGGTTTCCGTCACAACACTTTACGGCTCATATTTCTGTCTGTGGACGCAGGCGATATTAACTTTTATTAGACTCAAATTCTGGTCGTCAAAAGTTCACCTCTGCGTTTATTTATTTTGCTTCTTCTAGTTAATTCCCCTTGTATTGTAGTTCACCCCAGCGGAGTTCACTCTAATAAGATTTTTAGCTGTAAAGTGTGGATTGAATTTTTGGATCATTGTAAAAAAAAAAAAAAAAAAAAAAGACAAAAATAAAGCTTCAGATTCATAGTAAAATTGATAAATGTAGAGAACAATTATATTAGGAAATATATGTAGACGCGTGTGTATGTGTATGGTGTATAAATAAAACATAATACTTTCAGTATTTATAACCTGCTATAGTAAAGTGCGCATATACGTATGTATTCACCGTGAACTTTACTTTTCGTGTTTTCTTTACCAACCGTAATGTTTACAATATATTGTCTGTATATTACGAAAACTTCATTTTATAACAGAAACAATAATTTAATTCAATTCTAATATTAAAATACACTCAAATTTGTATTAATTCCAACATACAATAATGTGTACAATACAGTTAAACAACGTAGTGTTCTGGGTTTACGAATTATTTGTTTTTATGAATAACAGTTAAAAAAAGTTGAAACAATAATTCTTTTCAAGGACAAACAAAAAGAAATTAAGAAAGTTTATAATTCTATAAAAATATATGATCAGTCATCAGCATATCGCACCACCGATATTTAAATGCACCTCACTTGTGTTTCCACAACCAGTCAATTTAAAATCTTAATTTAAAGCCGTTATTCAATTTAAATTCCGAAATCTACCAGTAGATTGATTTCCTTCTAAGTTGTTGTAACGGTGCATCATCTGATTGTATATCATGTGACAGGTGTGTGACGTTAGACTCGAGAGTCGTCATTAAAAGCAAAAAAAAAAAAAAAAATGTCGCCGCGACTGTGAAGGATTAAACCCTAAACCTTTGATGTTGTTGCACTTCATCTACGCCATGGTCTTCAGCGTCTCTCCCTTCACCTCAGTTTCGCTTGTTTGAGCTTTTTTTTGACTCCAAATGGAGTCAAAAAGAAGAAGTAATGGAAGGTGAGGGATGTTCAACCCAAGTGGTCGATGTGTGGATGGTGTTAGGGAGTCACATGATCCATCTTTCAGAAGGAGCGTAGTAGCCTCGTTGAAGGGCTAGACATGCGATACACCAGGGGGTTGAGGCTTCACGCGCATTTGCCCGTCCTGTAACGTGGAGGCAGATCCGATCTGGATTTTTTGCCCAGCAACCGAACACTCACGGCTTCAGCAATGTAGCATCAGCATCATTAACTGGGATCTGTGGTGTTTGTGGAGCAGCTTCACTCGTCCACACGCTAATCAAATCATCCAATCACAGCCTGCGTCCGTCAGTCTCAGATTATTTTAAAGTTGTGAAGACAGATGTAAGAGATTTAGGTCACGGCTAACGCCGGCTTTTATTATTACAATCATAATTTAACCTTTTCTTGATCGGTCTTTAAGTATTAGGCCCAAACCTCACAAAGACACAACAAATCTGCAACACTTTATTTTGTACATTATGTTTTTACCTTTATTAATTATAATTTAAATTTAATGTAAGTGATTGATTCATTCTTAATAATTTTATTGTAATACATATATTGATGGAAAAATTATATATCTAATTATATATGTCAAATATATATATATACATATATATGTATATATGTATGTATATATATGTATGTATATATATGTATATATGTATGTATATAT
>NC_024320.1:775789-778899 GCF_000523025.1 Cynoglossus semilaevis
TATATATGTATATATATATGTATATATATACACATATATATATATATATATATATATTTAGCTGGTTGAATTTTAGTAAATCTATGAATAAATGTTGTTGTTTATATTTATTTTGTACAGACTTCAATGACAGAGAAGGTCAAACAAACCCGAGCATTTCAACTCTAGGTTCTCGATCACAGAGCCGTCGGGCTTCTTGAATTTCAAGGTCACTCTATAGAGGATTCAAATAAACACTGCAGCTGTATAAAACAAACGAAAACAAACAAAGTTTGGTTTGAGGTGATAAAAACAGCTTCTCTTTATTTATTTTTTTTTATTGCTTTGATCTTTCTTTCATTTGCTGATTCCCATGTCTTTCACACCAAAAGTGTTTCCAGGCAAATTTAGGTTGGACGTCTTTTGTTGTACCGTCAACAGTAGAAATAAAAATGTAAATTTGTCTTCTATTGGAGTACAAAAACCAGAGGGGCGTGTCCTGTCTGAAAAGTAACCAATCAGCCTGAACCGCCTTGCTCCAGGCAGTGGAGCACCTGCCATGCCATTGGTCGAAAACAGTGCCGTAAAACCAAAACTGTGCCAGAGACACCCAGACATATCCCATGATTCCTTGTTTGCCTGAAGCCAGCGAGGCCCTTAATGCAGAGCGGCACGCTGACTTCACGCTGCAGCTGCTGCGGGAAACAAAAGTTGGAGTGGGGGTTAAAATCTCTAAATTCCCTGACAATGTGTACACACACACATACACACAAATACACACAGAGGCAGTCACAGAGACGTAATACATCCTTTGCCCTCTTAGCTTAACCGTTACTATTACAAATATTTGGCTAATCTTAATTCATACTTGATCTCAAATCTGAAAAGAAAAGAAACTCAAAAAACATTTGTCAACATATCTACTGTATTAGGAGGCTATGGGCATTTGCAGGGGAAAAAAGGCAGAAGTGTAATGAAAATGTAAATAAATTATAGAATTTGGGAAAGTTTCGTGGGCTGGACCAAAAAGTTGAACGGGCCGCATCAGGCCCCCCGGGCCTTAGTTTGCCCATGCCTGGTTCAAGGGCATAGGACAAATTTGATTGTGTTCATAGCTTTAGGCCCTTTTTTTACACAGTGACATGGACCAGTCCATGTAGTACTGTAGATATGCCAGGCCTGTATGTGGTTCCCCACCACTCCATACGCACCATAATAAATGGTAGAAGATGGTAGCAGCAGAACTCACATTCCGTCCACTGGCCGACAGAGCCCTGATCCTAGTCCAGATCTGCTCTCCAGACGTGACGGTTCCAGATACAGCTCAGCTATCAGATACCAGAAGGGGCGATTAGGCCGTCTCCTACTCCACAGCTTTGTTCTGCTGTCCAAAAACCCCATTCCACTTTCACTGCAGCTAAGGCTCTTGACGGGCTGAAGATGCTCTGTCCATGTGTTCTGGACGCCCGTGGGTTGAGATCACTCGTCCTCGTCTCTGGATTTATTCACGATCATGATCACCGGGTTGTCTCGTCAACAGAGAGAAGGACTTCCTGTTCAGATGCTACACAGATGGAAATTCACACACTGGCATACAATCAGTCATTGTAGTTCATAAGCAGAAAATGCTTTGGGCGCATAAAAAATGCTCCTTAAATTTTTGTAAATTTACTAAATTAGTTTTTTTTTTATATAGTCTGCATCAATGTGCAGTACGGCACTGTCTACCAATTGAAAGATATATATTTGCTGAAGTATAGTTTGAGGAACACCTTCGGACGTTATAACTAATTGTTAGAATGTAACAGTCAAAACATCAATGAAAACATAGTTTAATAAAAAGAAAAAAATATGATAGCATAAAAAAAAAAGAAAAAAAAGATGACCCAGCTGGCAGCAAATATAGCTCACAGAGTGACCAACATTTGAAAACCAAAATATGCTCCAAACTACGCATGGAGTATTTTGTCTGGTGAAACATACAGTAATCTATGTACTCAATTAGTACTTCAAAATAAGTACACACACGCGCGCAAGTAAATCAATTTCTACCTCGGCCCGTGAATGTACTGTAACAATACACAGGCACACGGAGCCAGGTGCTGTCAGTGAGCAGCGTGTCTTTGACTTGTAAGTCAGCCGTTTGATCGTAATTTGTGATTAATCAGCCGTGAGAGCCTCTGGAATCAAGAGTTGCTTTTCATGTCGCAGTAATTGCGCCCTAATCCGTCTGCTCTTCTCCCTCAGCGCTTTAGAGTTCAGCAGAGTGGATGAGGTTCTGGCTGGCTGGGTGCTGATACTGATGAAGATGATGCTCACTTTCCAGCCAGTTGCTGTTGTATTTTTTTTTTGTTTTGTTTTGTTCAGTGCTTAAATGGTCACTACACATAGAGTTCTTCTATTATTGTTGTTATTCTAGATATTTGTTCTCCCGGTACTCAGTTAATTTCTGTAAGAATGATACCCTTTCCTTTTTAACCCCCTCTATGATTAACATGTGAAACTGGGGGCTGTTGGTGTTGCCACTGCGCCACACAGGAAAATGCAAAAATAAATAGTTCAAAACATTCATAAACATTAGCCGAGAATAGTGTAAAATAGCCACACAAAAAAAAAGGAGAAAAAATAATTGTAATATCGGTCAGAGTCGATATGCGACATGCATTACTGAATTACTGAATGGCACAGTTTAAAATCGGTTGAAAAGAAATATCACATCGCTTTGATCTCAGGTCTGCAGTCTGTAATTCAAGATGGACATCAGTCACCGACTTTGTCTCAAACGGACTCGGGTTTGAACAGATATTTCCTTCAGCCTCTAGTCTTTGGGTCAGTGTCAGGTCACAGTGACACCTGCGGCACCGTGTTTTACACGTGTTCTTCACTGGGGTTTTTTTTTTTTTGGCTTTGAGCCCAGACTAACATTTTCTACACACACTTGACCTGCACTTGTGAAGGTCATACGGCATTGTCATCATCATCATCATCATCAGCAGCAGCAGCAGCAGCAGGATGAGATACGGCTACATCTAGCTCATGCCCCCGTCTGGCTCACTGTCCCTCCCCATGAATGTTCCTCCCTCCTGCTGTCCTTTTGTCCTGCTCTGGAATGGAGTTGACGTGTATGAAAC
>NC_024320.1:779953-781520 GCF_000523025.1 Cynoglossus semilaevis
GGGGCTAGTGAAAAATCACTCCTTTGTGCCCGGACAGAAAGAGCCTCCCTCTGACCTCATGGTCTAGCGCTCATGTTGGTGCCCGGTAGCCCCGCCCACCTGTGTTGTGGATCCTGCCATGGAATCTGAGCAGTGAATCCCATCATGAGGAGAAGGAAAAAAAAAAACAGCTTCCTGTAAACAAATGTTTGGATCCAACACTAATTGGACTTGGGCCGCAGTCAGGACCACACTCACCCTCCAGTTAGTCTCTTTCTTTAACATCAAGATCTCCTAGTGGCCACCATTGGAGCTGCAGCTCTGAGCAGCATTGTCTTAATGACAGGCTCATGTCTTGGACGTTTCTCCAGGACTTGTCATGTCACCGAAAGACCAACACCGGCATCCTAGAACTATTTAGATGTAATATTGCTGCATATTACTTTAATGTTCGAGTGCCTGTATGCCAGTACTACATGAAGTAGCTAAAAGTCAGTCAGAAACTGTCGCTTAAAGTTGCCCCATAGCTAGCTTAAGCCCTCCTAGGATTTCTCATCAACTAAAATTAGCTAAAAAAAAACAAAAAAAAAAAAAACGTACACTTTGCTAAATAAATGCCAAACAAACACTAATGTTAGCTTATCAGTTTGGAACTGCCAAGCTTACTTCAAGCTTTTTCTACACTTATTTACCATTTATGTTTTTTAATCATTTATGTTTAATCATTATTTAGATTTATATATTAATCAATTAAGTTGTTTATGTATTTATATTTTTCCCAATTTTTCTAGTGGGTATCTAACTACCAGGTGTAAATGTTAGCTATATCTCTTTAACTTAGGAAATGAATCTGTGAATTACCGATACATATTGTCGACACATATCTGCAAGTGTTGTGGTTTGTACTTTACGCAGGACTTTTTTTTTTTAATTCTTACATTAACATTTATTTAACACTTAGAACATCTGTGGTTTACCTCTTGGTACACCTCTGTCTTTTTTGTTGCCTTTGCTCTGAAGAGCTCCTGAAAACTGCCTCTGAATCCTGTGGTTTCAGTCAGTTTTTTTTCCCATTTTGTCTTTTTAAGAAACCGTCAAACCAACGCAATGTTTCCACATCATGTCACAGGGCGACTTTGCTGCGGCAGCTGCAGATTCCACATCTCCGGCCCTGCTGACGAATCCAGACTCAGGCCCAGATCAGGAGATGATAACATTTCCACCGCTGATCTCTGGCTCTGCCTGACACATGATAGTCTGTTTTAATCACACGTAATTATGACACGATCCCAGACGGAGCCTTTGACGAGGTTGATCCTGGACTCCACGCTGACGTTCAGTCCAGCTTCTCTGTTTTTTTTCCATCCTTCTCAGAAAGTCTTTCCTTCTGGGGCCAGAAGATGTGGAGCCGCTGCTGCTGTCACCACATTGCTGCTGCACCAAGAACTGGTCCAGGACCAGCAGCTTTTTTTCATGCATTTTTGCAATTTGTTTCTAAACCCAACCACAGTAAACAGTTTTAGTCACTAAAATCACATGTATAGCATAGTATATATGTGTACAAGTCAGTGAAGGACTTCCTCAGTCA
>NC_024320.1:781620-791242 GCF_000523025.1 Cynoglossus semilaevis
AAAAAATCACCCCAAACATGCCTTACCTATATGTATGTATACATACATACTGTACATATGTGGTGCTTTGGCCCAGAGGCAATGTCCCTGTCATTGCTGTGGAACCCCCTAACTGGGATTCAATATTGCCTCGGAGGTGAATCTAGGCAAAATCGAATCCCGGTTAGGGCGGTTGGCACCTTCCAGTGGACTCACCACCATGGATAGATATAGTATATATCAAATTCAATCAAATTTTCATTTATATAGCCCACATTTACAAATCAGTTTTGTCTCACGGGGCTTAACAGGGTTGGTAACATCCTCTGTCCTTAGACCCTCAGCAAGGGTAAGGGAAAAACTACCGAAGGAAAACCCTTTTAACAGGGAGGAAAAAACGGTAGAAACCTTAGGGAGAACCACAGGTGAGGGATCTACTCCCTGGACGGACAGACAGTGCAGTGGATGTTACCGGAGCAGAACAATACAATACAGTGAACATACAGAACATACAATAGACACAGTTATTGTCTAAATATCTAAAAACAGGTCAATATAAGTCCATGGCTGGTCGAGGCTTGGGCGTTGGAGCTTTGGTCCTGGTCGTGGTGGTCCTGGTTGGTCAGGCAGGGTGCTAGTGGGGGAGAGAACAGAGACTCACCCATGTTTTACATATATATACTGTATGTATATACACATATATATACATATATATACTGTATATATGTATACATATATACATACATATATACATATATATACATATATATTCTGTGTGTGTATATATATATATACACACACAGAATATATATGTATATATATGTATATATGTATGTATATATGTATACATATATACATACATATATACACATATATACATATATACTGTGTGTGTGTGTGTATATATATATATATATACAATATATATATGTATGTATATATATATATGTGTATATACATACAGTATATATATGTAAAACATGTTATAGCTGGGCATCTGTGATGCAGTACTTACCACATTGTGTTGTTGTGTTGTTGTCAGAAGTGCAGATGATCCCTCTGTTGACCGGTTTTTGGTTTAGTACATGTTTATTTATGTTCATATACATCTGTAGTCGGAGGGCCAGGAGTTTGTAAGATACGTGATTGACCATAAAATTATTAAAAAAAAGGGGGTTTGGGGTTAATTTAAGATTCATATTATGATGAATAGTTAAATTTGTTGTCACAATAATATTATATAGAATACAGTTATTTTATGTATGACAAACATTAGACTAATAATGACATTCAAGACCTGTTTTGTGTCTCTGCAGGATCCCTTACTTTGAGACAAGTGCAGCGACAGGAGCAGAGGTGGACAAGACAGTGATCACACTGTTGGACCTGGTCATGAAGAGGATGGAGCAGTGTGTGGACAAACCACCGGTGGAGGCCAGCAATGGTAATGGCACGGCCAAACTGGACGAAGACCAACCAAACGCCAAGAAATGTGCGTGTTAGATCAGAAGACTAATCAGGAATCAGCAAGTCAGTGTTGATCTCTGTCCTCTCTATTCTACACATTCCGATTTTGTTTTCTTTCTTGCTTTAACTAATTTTGTCAGTCTTTGTCTCTTTAAACCTTCTCCTACAAAACTGTCTGCCTGCCTCCCTCATGTGGACGTTTAAGTTTCTACAGTATCAACCCCCCTTTCTTTCAGCTGTACTCAGAAGTAAATTAAAGCAATTTTAAGACTGTCAGCCACAAGTACCTAATTTATTATATCTAAACTTGTCCACATTGACATTTTTCTCAGTTTATTTATTTGGTTCACATTAAGCTTTTCAGTTGTTTTAAATTCATAAAATAAAAAAATAAAAAAAGGTTAACTGTTTTATTTGCTGTTACAATCATGGAATGAAGCATATTAGCTTAGCATCCATCATGGTGTCCAATTTGACTAAACACTAATATTACCAAACAGTACCTTCATTATTTTAATAAAAGTGTCATCGGCATACTGTTGGACTCACCGGCATATTGCACTTTTTCACAAGTATTGTCTGATGTAAAGTAATATACCCCAACCAACAATTAAAATTAAAAAAAAAAAAAAGTCAACCAACACATTTGAAAATTGAGTCAATATTTTAAGTTTGTTTAAACAGGCAGGCAGGCCTCTTTAGAATTAAAAGTTTTACTTCAACATTATAAATCTGAAATATTGGTTTAAGGCCCAAGTATAACCAATGTTGTCAAAAATAGCTGTTCTACTAATGTAGAATAAATTTATATATTTTTGCCAGTAGAAAATATCAATGCCAAACTGCCACAGTGCTCTACAGAATTTCCCCAAATTAGAACTAAAAGTATAAGAGACACTATATGAAGTACTATTTATAAATCCTTGTGTAGTTTTGAAATTGTCTTTAGTTTATTTTATTTTGTTCTGTAGTAAAACATAATATACAAAAATAGACCAAAAAGCTGTTTCGAAATTTCAAAATTCTTTGCTCTAGACGTCTGAATTTCAGCACTTAATGTCGCCACAAGTGGCCAGTGTTGGGCATGTACATTGGACCAAACGCTTTTGTGTTATGGTGTATTAGCTATCACGTCAGTCCAGGCACTGTTAAAAAGCTTTATGTTAATTCGTTTAACTTTACATTCACATCATATTTTTGTGACATTAAATCTCAACCTAACCTGCCTTACTACATAAACAGTACTGAGGTTATTTTCAATAGATCAGCAACATATGTTTTTGTTTTGCAGAAAACGATTAAACACAAATGAATTTGACATGTGTGTAGTGTATCTATCAGTTTTGAGTTTAGCTGAACTTTAACTCTGGATGATGATTTATTGGATCGTTCTGTCAGTAGCCAGGAAGTGCTTTAGTTGCAGCAAAAAAACACATATTTTCTGCAGTGGAACCACATTTTAAATGCAACTAAGCCAGGCATAGTCACTTCAAAATAATTAAGAATCGAGGTCTTTTAAATGTGACAATCCTCCTGTGAAGTTTTTTGTTTTTTGTATCTTTTTCATTACATTTATTTCAAATTTCCGTCTAACGTTTGCGTTCATTTGTTTTATTGCCTTAAAAATGTCCTTTACAAATCTCCTGCTCTCTAATGTTTTTTTAAAAAAAGTTTACACTGTTTAAAGAGTCATATTGTGCCTGGTATTAACTCTGATCCTTTGTTTCAAACTTTGTGAGTTGCTGAATAGTTTACCTCGTCACTGAATAATTATTAAATTACAAAAGAGAGGTGAAAGAAAAACATGAATGCTGCTGTCTGTTTTTTTTTGCAAGATGACACATGCACCTCTGAGAGTGTTTTTGAAAGTCTCTGTGTAGTATTTTCTCTGATGCTTGCAGTATATTAAAGTTTTTCCCTGTTTGTTTTGTTTTTAATTTTTTTCCTTTTGCCTTGTGTGAGTTTGTTGCACTGTCAGCATGTTTGACACCATGAGAACTGAACGATCTGTGATGTGTTTTATGTTTCTGATGCCAGAGCTGCAAATAAAATGTCTGGATGTTTTTAAAAACATGTTGGAATTTTCCTGCTTACAAAAAAAAACAAATTGATTGACATAGGAATTCCATTTTCCCTTTAGATTAACACTGGGTAGCACCACCTGTCAATTACGTTAAAGTTGGTACTTTTACACTGCTCAATATGTTAAAATACTATTTACTTTGGTCTATTTATTTTACTCAAGACAACGCCTGTACCTAGCTCAATATGTTAAAGTACTATTTACTTTGGTCTATTTATTTTATATATTTTACATTTTCTATGTTTTCTATTCTCTAATTTATTTCTTTTTCTTTCATATTTATTTTTACATTTACATACTAAAAACACATTTTATCACAGTGTACATTTTATTTTCATGTTGTATTAGGAAACTTCTCACCAAAAGAGAGAATCTGGGGGGAAAGAATGGAAATAAATACCCAAGAACATTAGAACCAGAAAGATGTAGTTACAAAAATAAGTCATTGTTTGTTTTTACATAATAATGCAGCCATGGCCTGTGAGAACAAAAAAAAAAAGAGTTGACATTAATGTAGTAATATTATGTAATTAAAATCCCAACAACTGTAATATGAAAACTGTGAATCACACTCCAAAGACAAAAAAAACAATACATGTAAACTTTAAAAACCATTCACTTTGTTTTTTTTCCCAGGAGACACAAAGCGATTCAGATTATTGCTGTAAAGATTATTAAAAAAAAAGATGAATCCACCTCTACAGTCGGATTTTTCTAGAGTCTGTGGTTTTAAGGCTTAAAGGGTAAATTGCTCCTTTGTTTCTCCTCCATGTTAAACCTTGAGTGATTTAAATATAGTGTATTTAAACAGGTGTACGATAGCACAAACATTAGCAGTTACAGACATACTGCGTTTGTTGGCTTATTATTATTACTATTATTTTTTTTAAAACTTTGTTTTACTTCTATGGCTTTAATCATTTGGCAGTCTTTGCAGGCAATTTTTCTTTACCTTACTGATGACAAAAATACTTTGAATGTTTAATATCATCATTTGCATTTCAAACACTCAAGATTCCAGGTGCAGAAAAAAAAAAAAACCAACATAGAAACGAGGTGTTAAACATTTCAAACCAGTGGTTACAGAGTTTAGAACCGTAGTTTTTCTGATTTACCTTACATGGCTAAACAGCTGGGAGTCAAGCTTCAGGTCAAGTTCAACTCAGGACTTGATTTTCATCCCTCCCTGTTTTTGTGCTTCTCAACACCATTGATCCCTTAAATGTGAAGTCTGTGATGCAGCAGCAAAACCTTAAACCATTAACAGAATATGTTGCTCCAATATCTTCTCCTCCTGCCCCTTAAATTTAGAGAGTTTATCAAAAGAGAACAGAACAAAAGAACACAAGGCACAATAAAAAACATATATGACATAAATAATATCTTAATTATTACTGTGTGAGAATCAATAACACAATCACAATCCAGTGTCCTCATTCTTGCGATACATGTGCCTGTGTAAAATATGTCTGAATACTGCAGATACAGTTGAGCTAAGCTAACCTTATAAAAATCTAAAATCTATATATTTATATCTATTTATATATATATGTGTGTGTGTATAAAAACTAAATCCCTGACGTTAAAGCTCCTGTGATAAAGGTTAATGCTACAGAGGTGGAGCACATATCTGCTAAAAAAAACAAAAAACCAAGAATACATTTTTTTTTTCCAATTGTTATCCATTATGCGGTATAATTAGAACCCTCTTACTCCCCCTGGTGGCTTAATGCAAACTTTTAGTGGAGACGTGTAGGTTCTTATCCATATCAGTTAAATAAAGGGCAACTGGACTGTCCTGGTTTCTTGAAGATATCTCACCTTTTCATCCAAGAGTCTTCTTTAGTTCTAACAGACTGATGGAAAACCCTGGTCTTTATCCTCAGAGTTACTATAACAACCCACTCAGTAACTCCAAGGATAAATACCAGAATTTTCCATAGGTCAGTTAGAACTGAACAACACTCATGGATGAAGAGGTGAAACCCCTTTAAGATCCAGTTGTCCTCTACTGAACTGTTTTGGATTCATTTTAGTGGTAGTGGAGTAAAGGCAGTTCCCAATAGCCACCAGGTGATCACTGAAAGGTTCGGGTGATCAGAGCTTTGTTTAATTCCAATGTTTAATAAACTCATTATTTAAGACATAACATCAGAAATATACAAATAAGAAATAACAAAACGTTATGTAAATAGTTCTTTTGATTAGGGATGTTCTCTTACCAGTTCTTGTGGCGGTACAACAGCTGAAAACACCTTAGGTTGTCTACATCATCAATACTGTACTCTGGTTCAAAATGAATAAAGTCTATGTTGATTTCATGAGTGGCACTTTTGTCGCCTCCTAGTGGTCATAAGCAAAGGATAACAACATCAATTTAAATGAAGACAAAAATGAATTGGAATTGGGGCAGTTCTCTAAAGCCACCAGGAGGGGGTGGCACCTAAAAGGTCTGGGTAATAGTTTAAAGAATAAAAAAAAAAAATTAAATAGTTCCAGGGAGACTGGTTACAGGTTACCTACAAAGTTCTTTTGTTTCAGACGTTGGTCATGGTTTCTGCCTGTTCTTGTGATGGTTCAACGGCCGAGGACACCTGCTGCTGTCCTTCGTCCTCGTCATCGACGCTCAAGTCAAACCTCAGGTTGTCCAGGGTTTGACGAATAGTCAGAGCTTCCTTACGTCTGTCACACACACACACACACAGAGATCACACGTTGTTAGTGACTGTTACTATGTCACTATGTACTTTTTACTACGTACAAATTGACAGAAAACTGTGAGTGTGTACTTTGTCTGAAGGTGTTGGTCCAGCAGTTGTTTCTGCAGTCGGCTGTTTGTCTCCCTCTCGTCGGTGAGCTCCCTCTGGGTGTGGCGGTACTGCGCGTCCTTCCTGCTCGCCTCCTCCTCCACCTCGTTCAGCTGGCGCTTCAGGGAGCGGATCCTCTGGTTCATCTGGAGGAAAATAGGAGTGGTAGAGGTGAGGAGAGATTAAAATACGTTTTACTACGAGTGGTATGCTGGAATATTGTTATTGCTAGTGAGTGTATTTATAATTAAAGGCTTATAAATCCTGCAGATTTAAAACCAGTTTTAGGGGAGTTAAATATGAATGTTACAACCAGCACTGAGCCAGAACTGAGCACCAGTGTGACTTCAGAATTTAATTAATTAATTTATGAAGCACTACTTCATTGTAAAGATTATATTTGTCTGGTAAATAGTCTGATATTCTTATTAGGAATAAATTCTTCAATTCCTCATATACTGAACAGTGTTTGTTCATACTGGTGGTACTTGGAGAGACAAGTACCACCAGTTAAGAGTTTTTACCCACTCTGAAAGGTTGAGAACCACTGACTGAGAAAGATGCAGTTAGCCAACAGGGGGCGACTCCCAATATTGATGTATGGTTCACAACAAGGCTACTTTATATTACATGATTTATCATTTACTTTGATTTACTTCGTCCCAACATCAGGGAGCGCCACAGCGACTCAGTTATTTGACACAAAACTCGTCCCAACATCAGGGAGCGTCACAGCGACTCAGTTATTTGACACAAAAATCTTATGTGATGCAAAGCTCTCTTTGGGATAAAGATTTAAGAATATATAATTTAACAGTTGCGCCCATTTAAGTTATTTGACACAAAAGTCTTATGTGATGCAAACCTCTCTTTGGGATAAAGATTTAAGAATATATAATTTAACAGTTGCGCCCATTTAACGTGTTGTTCTGCACTGACAGAGAAAATTAAAATCTTGTTTGAGGCGGAATAATAATACTTTCATAAATAAGGAGACAGTAAAAGATAGGGAACAGCAGCGAAGTTGACACTAAAGTCTCACCAGATCCTTCTGCTCATTGGCTATCCTGTGTTCATCCTCCATCTGATCACTCAGCTCGTTGATCCTTCTCTCCAGTTTACTAATGGTGCTTGTCAGAACAGCTTTGTTTCTGTGAAAGAAAAAAAAAACAAACAAACCTTAAAACCAGCTGATACCACGTACAGTACATCATCAACGGATGGAATGGAACGCACCTCTCCTCCGTCCTCAGGAAGTTTTCCAGCTCTTTGACTCGGCTCTCTGCCTTGGAGATCACGTCCTCCTGAACTCTGGAGCTGTGCATCTCCTCCAACTCCAGACGCATCTCCCGCAACTGCAGGAAAAGAAATTGGAGAATGGAGTTTCTCGGTTGATGTTTGTTGTTGCTGAAATGTTTTGTATTTTCAGCACAGATGTTAGACATGAGTTGTTTTGGGATTTCTTTGGGATTTTTCTTGTGCTTCTTTATTCTTTTTTCTCTAGTGGTATGCTAGGAAATGTTATTTCTTTTAATCTGAATTGTTAAAAAAAATTCCCTAAAATATTTTTTTTTTGTAATATTAGAGTGTGTAACAATACTTTATTTGGAAACAAGCTGATTTTTTTCAAGCATTTTCAGCAAAGATTATACATTCTAGGGCAGGCATGGGCAAACTAAGGCCCGAGGGCTGGATGTGGCCCATTCAGCTTTATAATCCGGCCTGCCAAATTATATAATTTATTTATATTATCATTATACTTCTGCCTTTTCCATGCGATACTCACATTTCCCCAATAGATGGCGTAGAAAATGATAACAGCATTTTAGCATTTTAGCTTTTATGCATGAGTTGTACATGTCATTTATCTTAGTTCACACAGACACTCCATCTATCTGCTCCTGACCCTGTTCAATTCAAGGACAATTGTGTCCCGTCAGTCAAAAACTTTGCCCACGCCTGGACTAGGATGTTTATTTTTATGATAAGGCAAATTTAAGACATTTTATTTCTGTGCTTGTACTTACCTGTCTCTCCATGGAGGATTTCTCAATTTCCAGCTGATCGTTGAGATCTTTCTCCTGAATCAGCTTGAGCTGCAGCTGCTCCGTCTGAACTCACAAAGCAAAAAATGTCAGTGACCGTCAAGAAATCAATATTCTTTGTTAACCTTAACTAGACAAATGAAGTACCTGTTCAATCGTCCTCTTATGTTTGGCAGCCCATCTCTGCTCACTTTCATGTAGCTCCTCCAGATCACTTTCCAGGTCAATCATCTTCTCCTGAAGATACACATATATACATATATGTTCATGTAAATATTTATAAATAAATGACACAAAACATATGTGAACCTGCATCAATCTCATACAGTAGGATATTAGGACTGAGAAAAAGCTTTGTCCTGTGGTCCATTAGAACACCAAACACAAGTACCAGTGTTTGATCTAATGATCATCCTGGAAAATATATATATATATATATACTGTATATATACATATATATACATATATATATATATACATACATACATATATACTGTATATACATATATACATATATATACATACATACACATATATACACATATATACATACATACACATATATACATATATATACATACATACATATATATACATATATACATACACACACACATAAATACATATATATTCACACATACATATATAGATATATACTTACAGACCTATAGGTTTTTGCATAAAATATATATATATAGTATAAAAATGTACTATTTTTATACAGTGTTATGCTCAGACCTGCTACGTTTGAACATAATGTGTTAACATGACAGCAAGGAACTCTTCACTCTCTTAAACCTTTAATCATCTGTGCGTTGTTACCTGAGCCACTTTGAGCTGTTTGGACAGGTCGTCCTTGGACTGGTTGGTTGCCTGCAGCTCCATGTGCAGGTCTTCCACCGTCCTCTCCGCCTGCTTACACTGCAGCTGTAACCTTTCTCTCAGCTGAATCTCTTCCTCCAGGGTGCGCTCCTTGTCAATAAGCTTACCAGAGACCTGTGAATTACCATACAGTGTGTGTTAACACGGAGGTGTTGAGACTCATGTTGATGTAAATGAGACCTCCACTGATAGAACAACCACCGTGATATTGTATGTATGATGGATGGATGGATAGATGGATGGATGGATGGATAGATGGGGGGTGGACAGATGGAGAGACAGATAGACAGATAGATAGATAGATAGATAGATGGATGGATGGATAGATGATAGATGGATAGATGGATGGATGGATAGAT
>NC_024320.1:791427-815784 GCF_000523025.1 Cynoglossus semilaevis
GATAGATGATAGATAGATGGATAGATGGATGGATAGATAGATAGATGGATTGATGATAGATGGGTAGATGGATAGATAGATGGATAGATGGATGATAGATGGGTAGATGGATGATAGATGGATGATGGATAGATAGATAGATGGATGGATAGATGAATGGATGGATGGATAGATGATAGATAGATAGATAGATAGATAGATAGATGGATGGATGGATGGATGGATGGATGGATGGATAGATGGATAGATGGATGGATGATAGATGGATGGATGATAGATGGATGGATGATAGATGGATGGATGATAGATGGATGGATGATAGATGGATGGATGATAGATGGATGGATAGATGGATGATAGATAGATAGATAGATAGATGGATAGATAGATGGATAGATAGATAGATGGATTGATGATAGATGGGTAGATGGATAGATGGATGGATAGATAGATAGATGGATAGATGGATGGGTGGATGGATAGATGATAGATGAATGGATGGATGGATGGATGATAGATGTAGATAAATAGATGGATAGATGGATGGATAGATAGATAGATGATAGATGTATGGATAGATGGATAGATAGATGGATAGATAGAGGGATGGATGGATGGATTGATGATAGATGGGTAGATGGATAGATGGATGGATAGATGGATAGATGGAGGGATGGATAGATAGATAGATGGATAGATAGATGATAGATGGATGGATAGATAGATAGATAGATGGATAGATAGATGGATAGATAGATAGATGGATAGATGGATGGATAGATGATAGATAGATAGATAGATAGATGGATGGATGGATAGATGGATGATAGATAGATGGATAGATAGATGGATAGATGGATGGATAGATGATAGATAGATAGATAGATAGATAGACAGATAGATAGATAGATGGATGATAGATAGATAGATAGATGATAGATGTATGGATAGATGGATAGATAGATGGATGGATGGATGGGTGGATGGATGGATAGATAGATAGATGGATAGATAGATGGATGGATGGATGGATGGATGAATGGATAGACAGACAGATAAACAGAAATAACTTTATTAATCCATCACAGTATGTGTGAGCTTTAGTACCTCTCCCTGCAGCCGGCTGACGAGGACCTGGTGTCTCTGCAGCTCCTGGTCTTTTTCCAGCAGAGACTCCTCTAGCTCCTCCACCCTCAACTGTGCATCCTCTCGCAGCTTCTTCTGTAGGTTTATCTCTGCTGTGGCCTGAGTGGACACCTGCAGAGCCTCACTCAGCTGAACAGAACAGAACAGAACAGAACACAATGCCCCTTTAATTCAAAACTAAATTTTCTATATATTAGGGATGAAAAAAAAACCAACTCCGTCTGACCTCAGTTTCCATCCTAAAGATGGTGGCGTTGAGCTCAGATGTCTTCTTATCCTTGGTGTCTTTGTCAACTTCCAGCTCCTCCAGTTGTCTCTCTGTTAGCCACAGTTTTTCAGCCAGATTCTGAGCGTGCAGGGTTTGTTTATCCAGGTTGTCCTAAACACAATATGTAACATAATGACATTTGAAATCTTACTTTTTAAATCTGATTAATCAAATGGTAATGGTAATTAATCACGATTAATCAGGATGACTCATTTAAATGATATTTACTGAAATGTTTTTCCTACTGCTAGAACTGAAAGACAAAAACAGCAGATAGATGATGGAGTTTAGTCATTATTGTGCATCTTGATGGTATGTTGTTTAGGGAGTTTCTTTCTAACCTTCAGGGAAATGTTTGTCCCTGACAATCTTAATCAGTCTGCATTATTGTGATTACAAACCGTAATGTCACTGTCTGTCCAGGTTAAACTGAAACAAAACGTGAAATGGAGACATTTTTTTTGCCCCTGACAGGTCTTACCTCTGCGTCTTGGATCTTGTTTTTCAGCGACTGCTGCAGGAAGTTGAAGGCATATTCCTGAGTGTTGGCCTCGACCATGATGTCCCGTGCCTCTCTCACCTCGATCTGGAACCGGAGCAGGCGCAAGAGAAGTATGTGTCAGTGTCAGTCACACACACACGCACATCTACTTTTCTTCCTCCTTCACACCTCCATCTCTCTGTACTTCTCTGCCAAAGACTGGTTCTCTCTCTCTATCTCCAGCATCTGTTCCCTCATCCTCTTCATCTCGTTGCTCAGCTGAGTGTTGGTTCTCAGAAGATCCTCGTTGTTGACCAGCAGAGCACGCATCTCAAACCTGCAGCAGAAGAGGTGAAAACAAAAACAAAAACATATAATTCCTGTCGAGAAAAAAAGAAAGAGAAAACTAAACATCCTAAAACTTGCAGAAAAATAAAACAAAAGTAAACTATGGAGAGAAGATCATATTTAGAATAAATAAAAAATGAAGAAAATCGACAAATAGATGTATTATAAGAAACTGACACAAATTGTAAACAAATGTTTTAAAAAAAGACATTAAAAAAGGTGTGATATTCAAACAAAAACATAAAAAAAATAATTAAAGCTCTTTTGGAAAATACATTATTAAACGATCGATTTAATAATTAACGATTATTAAACGAACATGAAGATTCTTAACCCACTGTCTGTTTTAAGAAACGTGAAGATAGAAAGATGTAAAGATGCCAAATTCTTAACCCACTGTCTGTTTTAAGAAAAGAAGTGGAAGGAGGAAAAAAGAACACACCTGATCTGGTTCCTCTCCTTCTCCATCTCCACGCTCTCTGCCTCCAGGAATTGGTTTCTCTGAAACACAGACACCACGATCAGAGCGGTTTGGTCACATGACTCCATCTGATGGTTGACTGGTTGGTCAGGTGACCACTCTCACCTTCTGACAGGAGTCCAGCTGTTTGGTCAGTTCCTCAATGTAGTCCTTTTTATTGGGGGCCCCCAGGGTGGCAGAACGCATACTGTAGTGAGTGGATACCGCCTGTAGGGGGCAGCACAGACTGTTAAAAAAGGTTTCTAAGTGTGCCACTGGAGTTGTTGTGTGCTGTGTTTGCTACAGAAGCCTGAGAGGCCTTCATGTTCAGTCCAAATTTTCTGTAGTAAGACCAGAACATGCCAATTTTAAGCAAAAACCAAAAACATTGTCCTCAATCATTTTTGATATTGGTCACTATTTCTAAAAGGTGATCAGGACAGGATTAAAAGTCTCCACAAATCATTCAAACAGGTCAATAAGCATGTGTCCCTGAACGTGTTCCACCTACAGGGTTGAGCTGCGTGTTGACCTCTGGTCTTCTCCTCAGAGTGTCATAGGTGGAGAATCTGGTACGAGGAGCAACAAGATTGGCTGTGGCTGCCACGCCCACTGGACTAGTGCTGCGGTAGTTCATACTGTAGAGGTTCATTTCTGAAGTGGCAGGAGAGAGTCCACCCTGGACCTGGAAAACAGACAAAGTGTGCATTGGTATTTTCTATTTGAGAATCCATGGTAGAAATTGGAACTAGGGTTATACATTTGGGCGACGACATTACATGTTTTGGTGATTAATTTCTCCATATAATTTTGGCACTGGTAAAAATACATTAAAACAATTGAATTCCAGCAAAAACAATATTTGTATATATGTGTGTATATATATATTTACATATCTATATATGTATATACACACCCACACACATATATATAATCAGCAAACAACAACAATAATTACGACTATAATAATTAAAACAATCAAGTACAAACCTTGAACTCTGACATTCGATGCATGGGGTTGTACTCCATGGAGGCAGTTGTTATGTAGGGACTGTTAAAAGCTCTGGGAGGGCTGTCGACAACACCCAGCTGCAGATAAGAAAATAATGACCAATAATAAATGTCCAAAAATGTTTTGCTTTTGGAACAGACAGGTTGTTTTCATTTTAATAGTACAATTATTGCCCGTGGTAGGTTTGGCCTTAGTGAAAACATGGCTGCCGAAAGTAACGCAATGAAAAACAAACCTATATTTTTGAAAGGAGGTTTAATTGATAGAACATGGAGGGTCCAAACTGGATTGGAAATGTGTAGTTTTGTCCATGCTCCCCCTTCTGGCAGCCATGTTGTAATGAATGCACCAGCAGTCAAATAGTGCATGGATTGTAATGTTCACATTAGTTTTGGTCAAAATCTAAAAAAAAAATCAACAACTAAATATAACAATCAGATTTATGAAATCAATTGTGCTTATAGTTTGGGTTTCATTGTAAATTTGTATTCAATATCAATTTATGAAATCAATTGTGTTTATAGTTTGGGTTTCATTGTAAATTTGAATTACATGTGGAATATATTTGTTATAAATATACAGTAGGGTGTAAAAAAAATCATGTTTTTGCACAGTATCTATGATTCACATGTTTAGTGTTTTTTTTTAAATTATCAATCAAATGACTTCCATTAAAAGCAGAACTAAAAGTACAATGTGTGACAGTGTGGAGACAGGTGCGGAGAGGGACGACCAATGAGAAACCTGATATTTCTGTTTTGTCCGAAAGAAAGTAGAGTCTCTAAACTGTGACGAAAGAAGGATGCCAAAAATAAAATAGAAAATGTGTAAATTACTTCATTAAAAAAATATTCAAATAAATTCAATGCAAAGGTTCAAGATCCCTACATTGTACAGTTAAGAGACTATTTTATTATTATTCAACTATATTTCTGTTCTAGGGAAGACTTTATCAACAGTACATAGGAAGGCCAAAGACTAAGAATTATTACTCAACTATATTTCTGTTCTAGAGAATTACTTTATCAACAGTACATAGGAAGGCCATTTAACGTTTTGTCCTCCAGAGGGCAGTGTTTATTAACTAGTGAAGTAGATTATCCACATCCTTTTTCTTAGCACATTAAGTACATTTAATTGACACGTCATACCAATGAAAATTCATTTTCATTAAACATGTCCCCTATGAAAACACACAATAACCCATCTCACCCTGTCAGATGTTGTGTCCCAGTCCCTTGAGGTCAGAGACTCCAGAGATCCTTTGTAGTGATTTGGCCCCAGTCTAGTGTTATCCCACCGGGACATCTTGGGGCCATTCTCTGCCATGGGTGCACTGACTACCGGGGCCTCTGCCTCCCTGTTGCTACTCACTCCGTTGGTCCTCAGCTCATTGCTGAGGAACAGCTGATATTTTGGGTTCTGGTTGATGGACAGGACTCTGGGTGTTGAAGGTTCTTCCAGTGTTGGACTGTCAGGTTGCTTATCCAATTCAGACTCCTGGATAAGAAAGAGAAGAAGAGTAAGTATTTGATTGCTTTTATCAAAGACTTTTAGTTTCCTCCTAGAAATTTAAGTTTAGAGTATTTTGGATTGTAATCAAGTAGACGGTGACAACAAACAAACATTGCATTTGTATATCAAGTGAAACACAAACTTTGGACCTGGTCTTGATGTGTACGTCCTGACCTGTAGTCAAAGGACAAAGCACAGCCAAGCCAAAAATCCTTGCAACGCAGCCTTTGCGGACATGTGAGAACCAGTAAGGTTATTGCAAACCCCAATAACCTGCAGGTCTTTTATATCTCACCAAGCAAAGTTTCACAAAGACATGGGTTCACGTGTCACAATCACTTCATGCAGTGCAGATCAACACAGTTACGCAGTGAGACGGTTATTATTTTAGTCCGAACACAGAAAGTGCAACATGAAAGAATCACCAAGGTGAGTGAGTGGCGGAGCTGTGAGGCCATGTTGATTAGTATGACGGAGGAGCCAGTGCTTTGCTTCACGACGGGGTTAATTTTGTTCAAGTCATCATGCGGATTGAGAGCGATGTTTTTAGTCATGCACGGCTTCACTTGACGACCTGCAGAGGCCTGTCGTCAAGGTGACCTCGGAAGGCTTTTGTTTTATGGAAAAAGGCTTTGCGGTGGAGCTGCTGTTTTTCTTACCGATCCCATGCCAGAGTCCGCCATGGAGTCTCCACCACAGTCTGTGGCCTGTGTTTTACTTTTTGCTGGTGAAACAATCTTCTCAAGATCGCCTTCTACTGGACAATCAATCCTTGCAGTGATCTGAGTGGTTTTCAAGCTTCTGTCAATGGACTGGAACTCTTCTTTTAGTGGGGGCGTCACAGTGATGCTCGGCACTGGACTTTCAATGTTGCTCAATGGTTTAGAATTAGAATTTACAGCCTCTGTGGATGCCCACTTCGTAGACTGTGCCAGGCCAGAAGAAGGTCTTTGTAGAGTACCGTAAGCTGAGACAGAATCTGGACCAGAGAATTTATAAATGAGGTCTTTCACACTTCCACATCTACGCAGATTTGACCTATAGATCACGCGTGGAGACGGGATCTTATAAAGGGCTTTCCAGGTCAGATCTTCTTTGCTTGTTGTCTAAGAAGAAGATGACATAGGCAGATGCTTAAGGAGCGGAACACAAAGCAGAACCTCAGAAAACTGTGAGCTGTCAATCTGGTTCTGCTCCGTCAGTCACCTTTTTCTTTTATTGTTGGTTATGGAAATAATTGCTGAAGTTTGTACCATATTTTCTGGACTATAAGTCACCCTTTTTTATCCTTCTACTATATATTAAAATACATAGTCTCACGTTGGTTATTTTCCCACTGACAGCCATTAGAGGGCCCTCTAGGCTTGTGTACCAGTATCTGCTACACCTGTACCACTGAAAATTTAAATGTCCAGTGTTATTTTCACACTGGCAGCCGCTAGAAAACACAGGTGCGACTTATAATCTGGAGCGAGTTAGTCTAGAAAATACAGTAATGACTTTTTAATGACTTAATAAAAACAAACAATTTAAAAATTATATTTAATAAATTAAAAATAAAGGTGAAACTTTGGTCTCAAATGAATTGTTCGAGAAAAAAAATGCAAGAATGCAAAATTAACAAAAAGAAATGCATGCTTAATCATATCCACATCTATGGACACTACTGCCACCAACTGGATTGAAAGAAAATGCACAATTAAGTATAGGTGTAGAAAAACCATGGCCATGCAGTTTTATCTGGCACTGAATATGGATAGAGAGCAAGTATTGTAAATATAATTTGAAATGTACCTTTTTTGTAGGCATACAGAATAAGAATGAAAAAAGCATACATATACATCCCTAGAATATATACTATATATATATATATAGTATATATATATATATATACTATATATATATATATATAAGGGATGTCTGTTAATATCCGCCAAATATTAGCATAGTATGTAATATCAATGTACATATATGTATATATATGATATATGCATATGTGTACAAGTATTTATGTATTTTAATACATTTATGTACATGTACATATATGGATATACACACATATTAGAAAGTCTTGTCTATACAATCCAACCGTTAGCTGTGGGATCATTATTTCAAATGTTTAATTATTCACTGAACATAGCATGCAAATAGTTAAAAGTGAATTTTTAACTAAAGGATGTGCGTGTGTCTGTGTGTGTGTGTGCGCATGTTGTTGACTGTTGGAATGCATACATAATGACATGAAGTCCGGTGTGAATGTTTGTGCGTGAGTTTGCATCCTGACATAAATCCCCCTTGAGTAACTGCAACATCTGCTCACTCATCTGGAAAAAAAAAAAATCACTTCCCTCCCTGAGCCGCAGCATCCTACTTTCTAATACACAAATTAAACAAAAAACATAAACTGATACAAAGGGGACAAACTCACATTTGTGACAGAGGAACTAGAAAACTCACAAACTCAAAAACTGACAGCGTTTTAACTTCATTCTGCCAAAGGGCTACTTGAATAAATCCTGCTTTAATTAACTGTCCCCATGACACAGAGGTCAACGGCACTTTCAAAAATGAAGTGGCGAGCAGCCAGAGGTTTAACTTTCATGGCTCCAGAGTCCAAAGCACCGAGTGGCCTTAATCCAGGGACTCGTCTGGCAGTTTCTCCTGGGAGAAATTTTGGGGCCTGGGATGGCAGCGAGGATGGGAGGGAGAAGCGGGGGTAAAAGTCTGGGGTTTATGATCATTATGGTATTATAACGACCAGGCCAGTATTGGGTCTTAGCTGATGGCTATCAGAGGTTTTCATACCATATCGTCTGTCCGTGAATTGTTTGGTTTCGTAAGCTAAATCAAAAATGTACTTAAAGCAAGTTAATAATTTGATGTTTTACTGCTGTCCAAACAGGTAAAGACATAAATGCTTGCTTTCTAGAAAATGACAGGTGAAAATATATGAATGCAGTTCAACTGTATGTTTGAATATTTTCATGGTAAATTAAAGTTCTAATGTTCCTCTGTCAATGGACATAGAAGTATTAAAAAAAGAAAACGCTGTAACTGTTCTTCCACTTACAACTCCATACATATATATGTATATATTTAAAATATTAAATATATATATATTCAAAATAGATTCCTAGGAAGCACATATCTTGAAAGATAAGGCCTTTGTTAAGTAGAAGAAGTCTGTTTGTAACACAATAGCTTTCAAAAGAAATTTTCTGGCTGTTGATTCTAAAATACTGTCTATCCCAAATTTTGCATTTCAGTCAGAGACCTACACTGTTTGCAACTGTTCTAAGTACTTTATATTCAGAAAAACCAGGTCTACATTCCCCAAAGCCCTGGACACACAAGCGCACAATGGCTCAGTATTCCCCAAGGTCCGACTACAGTATAGACATATGGTGTAGAGCCGAACGCCATCTGACCTAGATATGTGATGGCAAAGCACCCTGGGAAATACAGCGAATGTCACGCTGATGTTTGGATCATCAGTGCGGTGAGCATCTGTCTTCAGCTTTGACTAGACATGATATGTCAATCAGAAAGCAGGCAACGTCGGCAACCTGAAAGTTGGAGTTCCCGCAGAACGCTATGAATATTCAGCTCCATTTTTAAGAATGATTAAAGGTGTAGGGATAACACAGAAGGAGAGAAGTAAGTGGGGTGACGTGAGTTAACTTTTTTAAGGGGGTGATATCTGTTTGTTTTTTAAGGAATCCAAGCTAAGAATAACTAAAAAAAAAAAAGCATTACTTTGTTATAAATAAAACATAAGCAAAATAAAAGCTTTGTTTACAACACAGCTGACTTGGCAAAGTAACAGTTACTGTTTAATTCTGTTGTTTTGGTAACAAGATATCAAGCTAAATCATTTGTTACCCCGAGTGAAAAAAAAAAAAGGTAACATTTTACAAAGGTGCCTTGATTAAAGTGAGACTGAACACGAGGTTCTGTACAGCACTCTGGTGAGTTTACATCTGGTGTTTTTGTACCCTTTTGTTGAGAGTTAACAAACACAATCTATCATTTTTGCTGTTTTCTTTGCTAAAAGTCTGGAATGCAAACACTCCTTCACTGCTAACAGGTGCGTTTGTGTGCAGGCCATTCATTTTAACAATTAATAAATCCGTCTCCCTAAAGCTGAAAAGCCTCTTAAATAAATCTACTTAATTAATATCTAATCCTGATGATGCATGATGGTACAAATCCTAGCTCATATTCTAAAGGATGAGCCACAAATAATCTGATGGCAAGGTTATAATGTCTCTGTTAGGACAAATTGCCATTTGGGCATAAATTAGCAGGACAGTTTGGATTTGGATGGCAGTAATGAGATACTTTAACCTTTCCCGAGGGTTATATACCATCAAGCCACTCACCTGTTATTAAGTAATAAATTGTTTTAGGGATGAGAATTATTTATGGTCACTGTCAGTTGTAAATTTCTACTTGTTCCTCATTCAGAACTGTTTTGTTCTGACGAGCAGTTTCCCCAACGTTTTTTGAGCCTAGGCAAATATTGTACATTTAAAAAAAATAAAAAATCCCATTGGGGTACCACAAAAAAAAGTCACAAAGAGTATATGTAAAAAAAATATAATGACCTTCTAGTTTCAATATACTTAAAATTTAGTCAGTATGAAACCTGGGCCTGTTTAGTTGAACACGAGACTGATAGAGTAACAGGAATTGAAGAAAGACACTAAGAGCTTTTTCGACAGCTCAAAGTGTCTCTCTTCTCTAGTGTTTATAGCCATCTGCTGCCACCTAGTGTAAGAGTACTTGGTTTTTCTGTCCGTTATTGTAAGTTAACTTGGATAATTTTCCACAGTGACCTGGTGATCTCTACCGCCACACTATTGAGTTGTGGCAAATAGTTCGGGAATCTCTGGTCAAAAGTTAAAAGCCACAGGTGAGTGTTTACGCTCCTTTACAAGGCATTTTTTTAACTTTTCCAATTTATAAAACCTGACAATCACCAACTGTGGATCAGACATTGTTAATTCTTATAAATTTTTTTTTGCAGCTCACTTCAGGGCTTTCCACAGCTGATCATCCATCTCCATCTAACTCAATGACTTTCCTCCAATACACACATCTCATTCATCACTACAGCCATAGAGTTCTCTGGGGTCTTTTCCTCATTTGTTCGATATCTCCACCATCACTCCTCAGCCCATGTTCAAACCATCTCAACATTGGGAGTTTTTGTTTTTTTTTTAATTGGGACTTTCGCTGTTTCTCTGATTAGAATAGATTTGATTCAACTAGATTATATTAAATTATATGAATTTAGATTAAATTCGATTCAATTAGGTTAGGTTAGGTTAGAAAGGATTACATTATTGATCCCGCACTGGGGAAATGGACTGATTGATTATAATTTCTAATCCAGTCCATTCTGGTCCTTCCAAAAGACGATACTATTCGATATAAAACTTTAACCTAACATTTTGTGACAGTTTTAATTTCCTGATCATTTGTTGGACACCTGTATCAGGGCCTTTTAACGGGCTTTAGAAGTGACAAATAGAGAATATTTCGATGCAGTTTTACTCCAATTGTGCTGTCTCGTTGAAGTCGACTTCAAGTGAAGTGTGTGTAGTGTTTGTAAAGAGCGATGGCTGCGAGCTCCGTGGCTGCTGTTGTGTGTTTAAGCTTTGTGAGTTAAACAGTGATGACACTTTGACAGGTTTTCTGTTATAATAAGACTCTAAACCAGGTTTCTTCCCTCGTCGTTTGCTGTCACGACTGTGTCAGTTTATTATGCTGGGGGGTTTTTTTTTTTAAGGATGGTAAAGGAGAAAGGGAGAGAGTGTGTGAGTGTGCGCGTGTTTGCATCTGTGTGTGTGTGTGTGACAGACAGAGCCAGACGAGCAGGCAGATGTTTCCTTCGTCTCTACTCCGACTGTCTGAGAAAGACTGACAACAGCTGGACCAATGCCAGACACACACACACACGCACACGCACACACAAACACACAGACATACACACAAAGACACACCTGATTTTTTTTTCTTATTGTTCTCTGCTGTTATTTATTCTGTGGTGATTTTTCATTACTTTTGTCCAAATCTGTAGCTGAACAAAGCTCAGTTCAACTCTTGTTCGGCTCTTGTTCACCGTCATAACAAAGGCATGACTTTTCAAATGGATTTGTATAAGAACGGAACCCATTCAAAAACCAAAACATACTCGTGCACTATTATTAAGAACAGTCTAGAATGTAAGGCATCCAGTTTGGATGGTAAGGTCAAGTTTGCGTCACTTGGTTAGCTACAAAATCCCCAACACCAAAATCCACAGAGAAAATTTGTACCATAATTTCCGGACTATAAGCCGCAAATTTTTTCACACTCTTTGAACCCTGCGGCTAAAACAATGATGCAGCTAATTTATGGATTTTTACGAGCTAACGAAGTTCATACCGCTAGCGATCAGTGACTTTTCTGGTAGGCTACTGTGTGTTATACTAGTAACGTATGTCTGTCTGTGAATGGCTGTGTGTGTATATGTGCGTGGAGCGAGCGGGAGAGAGAACGGTAGCTAAAGTTGAGAGCAGTTGAGCCCTGTCCCGTTGTAGCGTCAGTTGGTTATACAGGCGCTGTTAAAACTCTGTTTTTGTTCTGTTGCCGACAGGTTATTCAGTGTTGATTTTGCATTAGCATCATCTATACACGAAAACTTAAAAAGCCCTAATTTTTTTTTTCTACATTCTTTGCATAAGCAACATCCTGTCAGTGCTGCAGTTTTAACCTCCACAAATGCACAAAAAAATTATACTAACAAAATAAATAATAAAAAGTCATTTTAAACAGTGTAGAGAAAATGCCGTGAAGTGAACTGTACCATGTTGTTGTGCTGTTCCGTTTCACTCTTTCTCTGCACGCTGCAGTCACCACCTCTGTAAATGACGTTTTGCTCTACCTCCGAGCTGAAAATAGAATGGTAAATACAAGATTTTTTTTTTTTTTAATTTTTGCAAATTATGTGCATACCACAAATCCTGGGTTGTGTTCGGGTACCTGTAGGAGTGTTGCTGTATTTTCTCTGTGAATTGGGTCAGTCTCTGTGTCTCCTTCTGGTACCGCCTTAGGTCTTGGGTTAACAGATGATGGAGGGTGCACAGTGCCTCCTCCTGGAAGACCAGTCCCTCTGACTGGACCAAACGCTCAGTAATGAGGGCCTGAAGCTCCTGATGAGCACACAACTGGAACTGTTGGGGGAGACAATGGGGGAAACAACCTTCAAAAGTCCATTTCACTTCCCTGTTTTTTGCTTCTGTCAATAACATAACTAAAGTAATTTGTCTCTTCTTTTTTTTTGGTCACGTACTGTGGTTTTCTGGACGTTAAATGCTCCCTTCAGTTGCTCCTCAGTCTCCTTCTTCTTCTGATGAAGTTTAAGAAGCTCAGATCTTAACACCTGCTGGTGATCTTGGATGTGTAGGAGTCTGGAAACAAAAAGGCGGAAATTTAAGGTGGAGAGATTATAGATGGAATAAACTGGTAATATCAGACCTCCATCTGTGACACCTGCAGCCAGTCACACTTTAGCCACGCCCTCCAGAACCACATGACCACTCATCAATCCCACAATATGCTCTGATCATCATGGCTGTTATATTAGCTGTACTGCTCAGTGTGTATCGATGAAAACAACATTATTTGGTCAAGGAAGAAACGTGTGTTTTTCATGAGGAGATTTTTTCCATTTAATCTTACATAGTAGTAGAGGTATGGCAGCTGCAAGTACCGATGAAGACCTAAAAGTTGTTAGTAGTATAAGAGTACTTCAGAAAGTAATGGTAGTAAAAAAGTTCACTCTCTTCAAACTTTGACTCAGTAAATCAGTGTGAATGAAACCACCTGTATCAGTAAGGTTTGAATAAAAAGAAGAATAAAAGTAGCAGTTGATAGTGGTGGTAGTTAAGAAGAAGTGTGAATAGTGTGTGTGTGTATGTGTGTGTGCGTGTAGGTCAGTAGCAGGCCGTGACCATAAAGAAAGCCCTCTCCTCTACATATGGACTCATTAACAACATTATTACTGCTGGACATAAAGTCAGTCCCAGGTGAGAGGACATGCACTGAGACAGCAGGTTGTCGTGAATCATCTGTCCACCGGGGGTCACTAAACCTCCGTGACAGAGTGAGCAAGGAAGACGAATAGGAGCACGAGTGTTTTGTTTGTGAACAGCAGCAGGAAGAGGAAAAGGAGAAGGCGTCTCTTCCAAGAAGTGTCTTTGATGAAGGATGTGAAGACGCCAGGTTCTCTCTGCATCAAGTGAATGGACATCGGCAGAAATAGGCAGCGTTGATGAGGTTTTCAAGGACCTCAGCACTAACTTCACTCCATGACTGGAGTTATGAAGAGGCACTGATCCTTGATTTAAAGATTCATGGATCCCATTACTAACGCTGGACACGGAATCTGTTTCAGAGCCCAGGGAGACAAGAGGTCAGGGACTTTAACTTTCATTGTTTCCATTATTACAACAAGTTTGCAAGTTTAAAACCGGACTGACTAAATCAGGCGTGGACAAACTTTTTGACTCACGGGTCACAATTGTACTAAAACTGAACAGGCGGGCCGGGTCAGGAATAAATAGAATGTGAATTAAGATAAATGGCATGTAAAAGTCATGCATAATAAATAGAATGCTTTTATCATTTTCTACGCCATCTATTGGGGAACATGGATTAAAAAGCTGAACGGGCTGCATCGGGCCCCCAGGCCTTAGTTTGCCTATGCCCAAACTAAAGAGTCTAAAAAAGGCACTGAGATGAATAAAGAAACCTCTCCAAGAAACCCCCAAAGAAAGTCACTTGTGAACTTATGCTGTAGAACACTGCTTTGAAATTAAGAGAACATTTTTGCTAGTAAAAGTGAAGGGCCACGATCCCTTTTGTGCCCACATTTGATCAGAGAGCTGATAATGTGGATCAATAATGGCCTAAAGATCTCCCTCTGAAAGGCATTAATTTTAAATCAACATGTGTTCAAATGCTTTAAAACATATTTTACTAAATTGAATACATTTCATGGAATTTTTTAAAAATTTTTTAATTTTTTTTTGTTTTTTACTTGTTCATTTTTAAACGTCTATGTTGCATCCGTGTATGTGTGTGAAATCAGGTTTCCAAACAACCGCCACCACACGCACCGAGCACATACGTCGTTCACGACCTCAACTCGCTGCAGCTAAATAGGCAAAGATGCAAACAGATAAAACGACGCCCACACTATCTTCAGCCACAGTTATTATTAATGGAATGTCACTTTATTGAAGAAAACTTGTTTATGCTTCACTCTATGAAGACTGGCCAAGGAATCGTTTGATTGACATGTGAAAGAGGGAGTGATTTCCATAAAGTTTTATGGTGACCAAAGGTTAAAGAAATGTTGCATAAATAATAGAATACCATTAGCACTGCAGAAAGCACTTAGCAAGTCTAAACAGCCGCTGTTCTTATGTCTAGTCTTATGCAAGTTCGATGCGACTATGACTTAGACTTAGACTATGACTATGACCCGAGTATTGACCTGAGTACCCATCCGTACGTCGTAGAGTTCAGGTTCAACTTAAGAAAATCTTGTTAAAGACAAGATGCACCCTGATTGCAGCACCTCTTGTGACCACTATGAGACACTGTTGTGGGGAAGATAAATGTCATCGAAGGATGTGTAATAACATTGTTGTAAAACTCACATTTTAAAACCATGAAAAAAAACAACCCAAAACAAAATAAGATCTTAAGATTATATCTGTAACTTTTAGACACGGGGTGTTCTGAACCTTTATGAAGGAAGAGATAAAACAGTGGGGATATATATTGGGCATAAAAAATCCCCACATCAACGTCGATTCTCAGTCATCAAGGTGTCATGAAGTCAAAACAGTGGGGCTATATATTGGGCATAAATTTGTAAAAAATCACCACATCAACGTAGATTCTCAGTCATCAAGGTGTCATGAAGGTCAGGAAACTTAAAAAGATGTCAGACATAGACAGACTGAATTAACAAGACTTCACTTCTCAACACTCTTCTCTAAGTCTGGAGTAAAAATCAGTACTTTGTCCTCCTGTTAGTGAAATAACCTATTTTTCCACAGTCACATATAATTAAATTTGTCCAAAAATATTCATCACCAAAGTTCATCAAAAAAAGGAAAGTGAATTATTTGTCACACTGCACACACACCAAATGTGATCTCTGCTTTTAACCCATCACCAAAGTCAGCAGGGGGCAACGTAAGCAGTGAGTGGGGACAGTGCCATGCTCAGAGCACCTCAGTGGTAACTTGGCAACTGGTGGACTCAAACCTAAATCCTTCCGGACCCAAATCCACTTCCTTAACCACCAAGACACTATTGGCCCTTAAGTTTTCACAGGACTACAACATTTGACACAAAAATCAAATCCATTCGAAAATAAATCTTTTATTCTTATATTGACCTGACATTAAAAATGGTTCATTGCCAAAGAAACATATTTTTAACAAATTAAACCAATATTTAAATGTTGATTTAAATCTTTGTGGATAGTCTGAAGGAAACAGAAGAAAACTCTCACTGTGTCTGTTAGTGCCTGGGTCTGAATGACACCAGGATTTATCTTAAGCAGTTAAAGGACCTTATTATTCTGCCAAGCCAAGGTTTGTAGTTGGACTTTGCGTGACTTGGAACACAACTAATTCTCCCATTTGAAAAGTTTGGTGTAAAAAAGAACCTCCCAATATCCAAAGATAAAAGACTGAGCTGCAAGGAGCTTTGATAGCAGGACAAAGATATCACGCTTAAGAAATAGTTTGGAGAAGTTCTTAACACCAAAGCACTTGACTTGTGCAGCTTAAAGTCAACTAGGAGACAAAACAGCCACTTTATCCGTGTTGCTAAATGTTGGAGCGTCTTCATTCTGCTGTTATTAAGTGTTCCATAATCCTAGGAAAACCCTGACAAAATGAAAGCAAAGTGACGTCTTTTTCTTCCAGTAATCCCGAAGACGGGGAGGGGCAACAGTTTTTAATCAGGGATCTATTCATTTCAGAGCAGTCTTTTTTTCACCTGTTGTGAAAGGAGACAGTCAGTCTTGGCAGAGATAACTAGGGGTTACTGAGAACTCAGACAGTTTTAAGGAATGCCTTCATAACATCGGTGTGTTTGTGTGTGTTCCAACCTTGACTCCTGAATGTGTTTTAGCTTGCCTGGACTGACATAAGTGAGATGAGGTGAACAGCTATACTGCCAAACTGCTAATCTTGGCAGGAGGAGAGAACAGGGTGAGGCAACGTCCTTAGAACCACAACCCCACCGGTGTTGACAGAATTAACATTAGAACAACATTTCAGGTTCTTTTGGTTGTGTTGTGTGGCACAGACCCCTTACGGATGCAACCTGGCCGAGATACGATCAAAAACTTAGTAAAACAGAGAGGCCAGTGCTGAATGCCAGGAAACAATCCAATAAAGGCACCTAATAAAAATGAACAGCTGTTTGCGTTTGTCTTTACAAAACATGTTTACAAAATTAACTTGCTCTGACACAACCCCCGTCTGACTGGAAAATGAAGTTTTATTTTGTAAAATGACGTGCACCACATTCCTTCGAGAGAACCAGCGATATTTAAACCACTGCATTTAATGTTCACCTCAGTCACACCATTTGGTAGGATTGCGTAGAAATATCGATTCATCAATGCATTGCGATCACCTCCCGCCCCTTCAATATCGATTCCACAATCTTCTGAACTGATTCAAGCCCCTTGTGTTGAAGGACAGATGACTCAAGCCCCTTGTGTTGAAGGACAGCGTAAGTTCAACAGAGAAGAGTGCCCCCTGCTGTTTGGAAGGGGGCACCTACAGGGTCACTCGGTGCAAGAGGGGAGGGGTATCTGGTATTACTACCAGAGTGTGCGTTCATAAACCAGTAAGTGAGATGTTTATGTTTGTCAGCCTTATACAATATTTTTCTATATCTGGCGTCTATGTCAATTGTATGTATAAAAATTATGTGAGTTATATGGCTGTTCATATGGGCATAAAACTAAATAAATAGTATTCTATTTATTTTAGAATAAAAAATATATTTTATATCAACAATAATTTAAACTGCTTAATTATCCCTTACTGTAGGTGGCGCTTTGTCCTTGAGGCAAAATTGGTGTGGTTCACCTCCTGGGCAAGAATCCCAGTTAGGGCGGTTGGTACCTTCCAGTGAACTCACCACCCACAGGAAGGTTCAGGGGGGTTGGTACGGTGCAGTGGGATTTGGGTGGTGGTCGTGGAGACTGCTACGTGTGTCACTGACTATGAACATTTTTCAGGCAGTTACTATAAATGTGAGAGAAACTCTTTCTTATCTGAGCCTTAGACCAACATATGAAACATTAGACTTGGTTACTGTAAAACTCACAGGGACCAAAAATGTGTTAAGTGAACAATTAATTTTCATTTTCTGTGTTCTTCTGTCACAGTTTCTCTTTCTCTCACGCACATATAAGCATGGAAAAATACACATACACACACACACACACACACACACACAGAGTTGTTGTCTCACTTTGTGCAGAACCTGCTGCTGTTACAAGATACAGTGAAACTCCTACAGTTGGTTTTTCCAGCTCTGTGACCAAACTCCACACACAGCAAACTGCCTCCTACTCACAACAACAACATAATCCTGTTTTTATATATATATATTTATATATATAAAATGCAGAGTCCAGTTTTCAGGAAGATGATATATACATGTATTTGAATTGTTTTAAAAAGAGAGGAAAGTGTGCAGACAATATAAAAGACAATTGTAATTGTTGTTTTTTCACAACGATTTTTGCTGATTCCGATACAGGTCAGATTGGAGTAAAATACTGACTGATTTTTGCTGATTCCGAAACAGGTCAGATTGGAGTAAAATACTGACTTGACTAGTGAACATTAACATTCAGTTTTGTTAATCTCAGTCTACAAAGATTGTGTCTCACACTCACTGTGACTGTATGTTGTCAAGCTCCTGTTCCGTGCGTCTTTGCAGCTGCTCGAGGTCAAAGGTCAGCTCCTTACTCCAAACAGCGAACCTCCAAAGTTCTTCTGGTCCGGGATTCTCCTCTAATCCCAGTCCCTAATCACAGTGGGAGACAAAAGAGAACCATGAGCGTCCGGTGTCCTTGAACAAAAACTCTCCCTCTATATATACGTACATGTTCTTAAAGCAAATTTAAATTTAAACTAATTTGCTAAGCGCATTTGCAAAGTGAATATTGTGACATCACAAGTCTACATGGAGCATTATTTCTAAATATTACCAAATACTAACTTCATGGTAGGCATATTTATGGACCTATTCAGCATGTGAACCACTCTGGGATTTGGTCTGGCATCATGGGTACAGAGTTTGCATCAGTCTGATTCAGGCAATTTAGGAGAGGTCCACATATAACTTGAAGACATGGATCAGGCCACACATACAAATTCTCTCTCTCTAAAGTATAATTTTATTTAGACAATTTTAAATGAGCGGGTGTAATCATTTATTCAACTCTCACCACATCAACTGTTAGGAAACACATAGCTACAGCACCATATCCTGAGGCGGGTCTTATAATTATAGATTTCTTTGACACACCTGAACAGTAACCAGGGTGGAGAAAATGAATCAAAGAAAAGTGTTCTGACGTGAGAGAAACAGCAAATGAGCTAATGTTTCATTAGTCATTAAGTACGAATCAGTAACAAGTATCTCATGTGAAAGTGTAGAGATGTCGGATTTCAGCGGTGCCGCTGTGTTTGACGCATCACTGTGTCAGACATGGCAGGATACTGAGTAGGGGGATGATTCAACATCTGCCGCAGGAGACACTGACATATTTAGAGGAGGTGAAAGGACAGAGAAGGTCAAGGAAAAGGACACAGGAGGACACGAGGAGCAAAGACAGAGTGGCGAGAACCCAGGTCTGACATGTCGTGTCGAAACTTGTCAAAAGTTCAGGGAGAAAGAAGGAAAAAAAAAAGAGTAAGAAAGGCTGAAGGCTGAAAGATAACAGACAGTCTGAGTCATTCTGGCAGAAGACGACGGTCGCCTTCATCGTCCTCTTCATCTGTCTGTAATCTTGCCTAATTCTTTTTTTTTTTTTGTTTGTCTGTGCTCAAATGACTCATACGTGCAAAGTGTTCACTTTGGTTCCATGTAAAACAGAAAACTAATCATATCCAACAATTTAGAGGTCATGCAGTTCATAGTTCATCACCTAATGTCTAACAAAGACACCTGAAGATCCGATACTGTTCAAAAACCAGCAAAGCTCACTTGAGGGACAACATTTTCATAATTTTGTACATGTCGATTAATTCCTGATTTATCGACATGTAACTTCTTATTCCTTACCCGGTTTCACTTTTTTTTATCTAAGCAGCACTGATAACATAAACATGAAAACAACAAAACAAAAACACGTTTGCATGCAAGCACTTAGCACAGCTACTTCGCCAACAAATGTTTTTTCCAAAAAATGATCATGTATAGTTTGGTTTAGTTAAACCACGTTTGCATGGAAGCACTTAGCACAGCTACTTCGCCAACTACCGGCTCCTGTCTCATCTTCCCAACTGGGCGGTAACTCTGTGCTGGCAGATGAACACAGTGCTGCTCTGGTTTCACCAGTACTGATAACAATCTTTGATTTATGACTGGATTTATGGGAAGTACTAAAGCATGGTCAAACATCCCCAACATCTCAACATGGCGTCCAGGTTTTTTTTATTTTCAATCCCAGACTCACAACAAACAATAAAAGCGATAAGACCACTGTGATTCTCAAAGCAACATGGCATGGCAAGAAGCTAAAACAACACGGCGAAAAAATGATATAGGTCATTAGTGATTCCTAAAAACAGTCAAGAACTCTTTTCCGCCGGAAATAAAAATCAATGTACAAAAAACAGCCATTTTGAATGAGATTTGTTTGTTATTCATTCAGACTTAATCAAAGGGAAACAGCAGATCCATTTTAGAGCAATTAGGGTGTGTTGACACTCGTCATGATTGGCTAGATTACATGAAGCCCTGCTGGTGTTGCTCTGTCAGTGCGGTTCAACGTGGTTGAACATGTGTGAAGGTTACTGCCCAAATCACTGTGTGAAACTAGGATGTGGATCCAGAGTGGGCTGGTGTCCTGTCCTGGATTTCTATTCTCTGTCCGATTAGTATGTTTTGCGTACTGTGCATGCCCACAAAAGAAAAACCACTAGAATACGTCATCGCTTATCCCCCATAACTGTTAACAAAGCAAATGTTGTATATATATGAACATCTAGAACAGTGTTTCCCAACCACTGTGGCGTGGCAAACCGGTGTGCCGTGAGAGATTATTAGGTGTGCCGTGAAAAATTATCCAATTTTACCAATTAGGCTGAAATCTATTATTTATTTATTGCATATAATTTTTCTTTGCTCATCAAAGCATGAAAGGCAGGACAATTAAATACTATTCTGCAGATGGCTAGGAAAACCAAAAAAAAAAAAAAAAATCAGCTGTTAAAGAAGATCTTTGTGAGTGTCTTTCTTCAATTCCTGCCAGTATATCAGCATTGTCCTCAACTAAACAGGCAGAGATTTTAGTCATTATGCGGTCATTTACACTAGAAGAGTATTATTTTTCATTACATATACTTATATATTTTGTGGGATTTTTGTTTGGTGGTGTGCTGTGGGGTTTTTCCTGATGATATATATGTGCCGTGGCTGAGAAAAGGCTGGGAAACACTGGTCTAGAATGCGGTGTTTTCGCTTGTATTTAAAAAAAAAAAAAAAAATCTAAATTACATGTTGATAATCGAAATCGACAAAAGTATTTTAATTTAAATATTTTCGCATCCTGTGATGCTAATTTCCAAATTGCGCAAGCTCCTACAACCCTTGAAAGTAAATAATAATGGAAATAAAAAATGTATCACATAAATGAGCTAAGTGACGATACTCCAAGTTAATCTATTTAGGTGAGTACCTGGCACACATACAGGAACACACATTGCACATCCAATGCAAATAATAAAAAACATTTTTATATGTAGGTCAGCAAGTGGGAAACAAACTGGAATAACAACCCATTGCTTAATAAGCTGGTTGTATCTGAAATTATATTATTATTCTAAAACTATAATACAATATGTAAATAAATATGAAAGTAGATTGAATTGTTATCTAATGACCTTAGTGGTTTTGACAGGTTGACCTTGTTCAAAATGGTACTGTAACATGATTGATGTCTGTCCTTCAGACAGACTGAGAGCTGATGTCGAAGTGTTACAGCTGCATATCATCAACAGACAAATGGTCCATTTGAGAAGACCAATGATAACATCAAGTGGGAGGGGTGACATGATTTAGTTAACTCTGTATGTCTTTGGTGCTCTCTTTCCTTGTGCTACCATAACTTGATAACTGAGAAATATATCCATTCTTGAGCACTTAAAAAAGCTAGTCCTTGTGCAGTAAGATGACTGAGATCAATATCTAGACGCAACACTGTTTTCGCTCAAAAATGCACACCACTACAAATTGTTCGCCATTTTTTCTGAGGTACAGAAGAGTTGCAAGATTTCCCTCAGAGGTGCCTGTTAATATGCCAGTAAGTAATACTGGAACAGTTGGTGTATCATAAAATCAATTGAAATGTGGATAAATAATGATGTTTCCTGATATTTTTCTTTTAAGGAGAAAACATTCCAAAAGGTAGAGGGCCACATCGATCAGGCACAATGGATGACAAGATGACAGAGGCATTTCAAAAGTGAAATCATACAAAAAACAACAAAAAAAAAAAAACAGAAATTTTGAGTACGAGAAAGGAGATGAAGTGCTTCGTTTCAACATGAGAAAGAGTGCCAGGAAAGAAGAAAGGGCAGCTATTTTGAAATCAAGGCAGGGTGAGTGCTTAAAAACCAAACACAACATCGGTCATCTGAAGCTGTACAAACGGAGTACCGACTTTGGCAAGTCAAGCATGAGTAGTGTGCCATCAGGACATTAGTAATCACATATATCAGGGACCATTTCAAAAATAAATTGACAGGGAATGAGGACTACATTAAAGGGGTAATGGTCAGATATTGAACACCCCAGATATATATATCCATATATATATATATATACCGCCTATACTGAGGTATACCCCGTGGGTATACTAATCTAGTAGACATAATTCACCAACAGAAAAGTATAAAATGTATTAAACTATTATTATATGAATCAAATAGGTAAAAATTCACCCATCAAAAACTGTACCGTGTTTAAAACTATAAACCTTTTTTTTGTACCAGACATTTGATGATGAAAACATCACTTTAAGACCAGGGATTACCAACTGAAGTTGCCAAATTTGTTGCATTAGTAGGTAAAACCCTACAATCACACTGGTCAAAATGCTTTCCTGCAAAACACAACAAGACAAAAACAAGAAATGCTGTGTTTCTTTAGTGACTATTAGGCTAAACTCTGAACCATGAGAAGTCAAGAATGCACTGCCTGGCCATTCAAGGTTAGGTTGTTTTATGTTGTGTCGTTTGGATTCCAAGTTTGAAAGTCATTACAAAAATATATATTTTAATTGCAGGTCCAAAGAAGTGATGGACATCAGTAGGAAGTTGGTTGTGGGGTTTAGGTCTAACTTACCTGTAAAAAAAAAAGGCCACAAAGATGATGATCAGACCTAGGCTTAAACAAAACCACTTTGCATACAAGATGCTAAAATGTAGCCAAAGTCAAAATCATCATCGTCAAAAAAAAAAGGCCACACAGTAGAAAGATGATGATCAGACCTAGGCTTAAAGCAAGGAATAGAGTGTGAATGCTTAATTGTCTCTATTGTCTAAATTAAATGATTCTCTTAAATGTATTTCTTCTTAGAGTTCATGTACATTTACTCTAATTGTGACTCTGTTGTTCTTTCTTGAACTGCAGGTTCTTTTAGAAGCTTCTCTAGCTTTTCTCTGTGTATGTTAGAACAAAGAAACAGGCCAGCAGCCAATCCCATTACATGTTAAATGCAGATACTAAACAAAGCAAGCATGTTTAATGCTAAAAAGCTAAAAGTTCTCTATAGAAGCAGGAAAAAGTTGTTCAGTGTTGTTCTGAGGGTGAGGATTGGAAACGCCTGGTGAGCAGGAAGCTCTCAGATGGTGGAAGTTTACCACCCACCTCTGTTTGATATCCACCACAGAGAAACCATTGTGCTACGCCAGCTTACATCCCAGTTTCATGCTAAAGAGGGCCATCAATCTTCAGACGTACTGTATGGAAACACTACAGATGGACAGCAGGCAATTAATTCCTTCTCACTCGGCGTAGTGGCTGAGTGGACGCGTTGACCCCACGAGTGGGCTAGGTGTCTGTGACAGAGACAGTCAATGTTGTCTGATTAAAGGGAATCAAAAACAAATCCATTGTGTTTTAATCCACACTGAGAGAGAGAGAGAGACGTACGCCTCGACAGGAGCCGAGAGGGATTCAGAGCTCCGCAGAAACCAGACGGAAGCAGTTTGAAAAAGAGCCGTGTGACATTTTCTGCTCTTTGTGTAATTTTTTAAATAAAAACATCTCATTAGGAAGTGAATGAGTGGCTGGTGAACGTGGGCTGCTGTGATTTTCCGCTCATTACTTTCTAACCCCGTCTCCTGGAAAATTACGTACATATTTTTACTAATTTGTTTCTCCAAATTGTTAACTCATAAAACATAATTGAGAAAACAAATTAGTGGTTGGTAAATATGATTTTTTTTTATATAAATACAAATTCTACAAGGGCGGACCGCATTCATCACAAGTGCTTGTATCTTTATTCTATGAGGACAGAGAAATACTTGTGGTTTTAGATAAAAAGATAAAAACTTTATTAATCCATTGGGAGTTCCCTTTCTGGGAATCCATCCATCCATTTTCAACCGCTTATCCGTTACCTGGTCACGGGGGCAGCAGTCTCCATGACCTCTCCATGACCCCCTGAACCTTCCTGCAGGTGGTGAGTCCACTGGAAGGTACCAACCACCCTAACCCGGATTCGATCTTGCCCAGGAGGTGAACCCTGGGGTTCCACACCAATGAAAGAGACATTGCCTCTGGGCCAAAGC
>NC_024320.1:816236-867735 GCF_000523025.1 Cynoglossus semilaevis
ATCCATCCATCCATTTTCAACCGCTTATCCGTTACCTGGTCACGGGGGCAGCAGTCTCCATGACCTCTCCATGACCCCCTGAACCTTCCTGCAGGTGGTGAGTCCACTGGAAGGTACCAACCACCCTAACCCGGATTCCATCTTGCCCAGGAGGTGAACCCTGGGGTTCCACACCAATGAAAGAGACATTGCCTCTGGGTCAAAGCAACACCCTTTCTGGAAATTTAGCTCTTTGATGGGTTAAAGTAAAATATTTAAGAAAAGCGTTGACTGTAATGTTTAGCAACTAACAAATGACTTGCCCAATCAATAAGCGCAACAAACCGTTGCCTACTGCTACTACTTCATGGATGTAGTACAAATTTGGCTGTGTGTATACTGTATGAATGATGACGAGTAAAGCCGCTTCTGAGGTGGTTGGTAACAGACTTACAGAGGTGTCGGTAGCCTTCCGAAGAAAAGCTTTAATTTTCTATCTCCTCTTGCAAGACAGAAACGGAAAGAAAAACTTCCCTGAGCACGGAAAAGATCATGACCAACCATTCAGCAGACAAACAGTAAGTAGTTGTCCTCAACACAGCAGACAACTGTGGCCAGAGTCAGTTAAGGTGTCATGCCATTTAGGAGTAAATCTCACCACTACGTGTCAAAATAAGGCCATTGAACATCTGACTGAGTTCCACACAGAGGCTACTGATTATCCATGGTACTATTTTATGAGCCGGTCATTTTTACCACATACAGGCCAATCACTGGCTTCTCCATGCCACCCTTAGGTGGTCTCAAGGGGCAGCAGCAAAAACGGTATACCTATTCTGGAAACTACCAAATGGTCACAGACTCAAGAAAATACAGAGCTCAGCACTGGAATTAACCTTGGCCTAAACAAATATGTCAGTCAGACCAATAGTTAGGAAAAAAGTCAACCTAACACGACAGGTGTTAGACAAGTGCACAGTGGGGTTAAACCCTGATTGATTCCAGTAAAACTATTTTATCCATATCAAAAACACAGTGGGGTTAAGCCCTGATGATTTCAGATTGATTTCAGTAAAACTATTTTATCCATATCAAAATGATCAGTACTTATCCGGTAAGGGAACTCAAAGCAGGGAGAGCAGACATCTGGCACCCGACCCCTCCGTGTGTCAGTGCCAGATCAACCGCACTTAGTAAAACAAAACAGCAAAAACACCCGAAAATACACCATTCGTAGCCAACACAAAAGACTAAAGCCTCGTGACCTCTTCATTCTGAACAGTAGTTTTCAGATTAATCCTGAGAGAGTTAAGATATTGGTAATACTCACTTCATGGGAAAGAGACGAACTCATCGTGTTGGGCTGAGTCAAAACTCATTTCTACACTGGACTCAGCCTGCAGGGGGTTTCTCAGTGTGTGTGTTAGAGGGTGGGCTGCAACACTGTGTACATGGAGATGACCCTAACTACAATCTCCATACACAGAGTGACAGAGGGAGGGAGGGAGGGAGAGAAAGAAAGAGAGAGGACACACTCAGAGAAGAGGGGGAGAGAGAGAGAGAGAGAAAGAGAGAGAAAGAGGTGGAGAATGTGAGTTTGTTAGTTAATATCCGGGCTGAGTTTGTGAAGCTTTCCTTGGCTAACTGATTAGTTTGCTTAACTCTATTGATGTGTGTGTATTTGAGTGTGTGTGTGTGTGTGTGTAGGTGGGAGAGTGGGTAGGGAAAAGAGACTGAGAGAGAGAGAGAGAGAGAGAGAGAACAGACGGGAGAAAAACAGCACTAAATGAGCCAGATTTAATTAAGATGGAAAAAAAGAAACGTTTGAATTATTTCATTTTAGTCCCTTGAGTTGGAGCCAAGTTTCATCAAAGATTAGTGTTTCTTGTAAAACACACTTTCTGTCCAGTTGCTGTTCACCCACACATTTCGATTCACATTATCGAGACCAACCACAGTTCGCACAGACAACAATATTAATTTATACATGTACTGGTTAATGACTAGTTATTGGAGAGGTGTACGAAGTAAGACAAGCTGTAATATGTTTATTGTAGCAGGGCGAAGAAAGCGCAGGAGACGGGAGTGAGTTTACTCTTTATTCCAAAAGCGCAGAACAACTGAACTTCAACAACTCAGCGCGCCAAAACATAGGCACCGTAAACCACGCCCCCCAGCCCACAGTCCTGTAGGGTGAGAGGCATCCCTTGCAGTGCCTGCCACATTATTATATTACCGTAATCACAATAATAAAAACGTTTAGACCCGCGACCCGGTAACATAACAAGTCCTGGCCCAGCTTCGATCTTACATGAAAACATGCAGTTTTCTGACGTATTCATCTCATTACTTTAATTTGTAAGTGATAGGTAAAGGCTTTTTCGGGTGCTTTGTTTTGATAATTTGTTGGAAAATATTAACATTATGTCGAGAGTGTTATGAAAATATATCAGAAACAAAGAATTCAAACTACAGACAAAATAATATGTGACTTGTCTTGTAAACACATTCTTTCTATTACAGTACCTGCTAATGGTTTTCCGACTATAGTTTACATGTCAAACTATAGGTTGGAGCTATTACAAATTACTGCCCTAGTACAAAGAAGACACAGACATATTTTGACAACACTACACACTGTGTACTGATTAAAGAAAACCAAGGCCATAAATACTAAATAATGAGGTATTAGGAGTAACGCTGACAAAGCCCAGAACATTGTGACAAGTCCGGTCTTGTCGGTTTGAGATTAAATAAAAGAGTGACTAAACCTGAGGTTGGGCTAAATCTTAAAGTTCCAGTCATCACTGTTTCCACCTCCACCTCCTGTGGAGTCTGAGGAGACCTGACTTCTTCGACAGGGTGTGTCCGGGTGGAGCCCGATGACTGTGGAACGAGGCCAAACTGGGAGATGACACACCTTGATAAGCAGGTATGAGGAGGGTGAAGCCTTTTTGCATGTTTAAAGTTTTGTCTTTCTGCAACTTTGTTTGTTTTTCCTTTGTTTCTACTCAGATGCTTTTCAAAAACTACGGAAACAATAAAAAACAAATCTGTTGGTTGTCGGATCATTGCTGTAATTTGCTATCATAAATGCTTTGGGGTGGTCACAGCAGTCTGCGCTATTACCGTATAGCAAGAAAATCGATCAATTTGAAAACCAATGGGAACGGATTGACTTTTTGTCTGGAGTTTACACAATTGTCCATCCACTGTCCAAACATACTCACATTTGTTTTAAACTATGAACTTACCATGTGAATGTTACTGTGAATATTGTGTATATAATGAAAATGTGACCAGGGTGTGACCCCTCACATAGCACATGCCTGCAGGAATGGCTCCAGTTCCCCACTCCTACCAACCTGAGAATTATTGATAGTGGTCGATAAATTAATAAATATTAGGATATCACTGGTAAAACTACTCAGTATTCACTGCTCATACGTGCTTTATCCTTCTATTTCCCTCTAAACGGGATCATCATTTTCTACCGAAGAAGATCTAAAACTAGGGATCGAGACCAAAACCTTTTGAAAATGTTAGAAACTGAGTGAGTAAAGGATTCATTTTATTAAAATACCAGTATTCGATAGCAGGGAAAACAATTATCAAATTTTTCCTGAAGAGAACAAGAAATAAACTGCAGCACCAATACAACTTCTCTGGTCCAAAACAAGTAATTAGTAGTTTGACTTCTGTAAAGTAAAGGAATCATCAGGGTGGAGCGTGCAGTGCTTAATGTCATGTTTGGTTGTGGAACTTGTAGAACTTCATTTAATTTGCTGTGTAGAAAAAAACAAGTCGGTAAAAACCTACTGCACCCTGGGAAAACCAAAGATGGACTCTGGACTTGACCTCTTTGTGTTGTTTTAAGAAGCAGGACATGTAGTTAATCCTGCAAATAATATGAGATTAGTTTGAAGAATCCATAATCCTAGTACTTTTAAACAGAGGAAGCCACTATAACTACAGGCTGATAACAAGTCCTGGCCCAGCTTCGATCTTACATGAAAACATGCAGTTTTCTGAGGGTTATATAGGGTTTTCTGTAGGTTATATGAAATAGGTTCGAATGTTAACGACAACAGATTTATTGCATACTGAAGTTTAGATGCGGTGAATTTGAAGAATTCTACAATTTCCTCCAGATCATACAGTTCCTCAGTGTAGTTAGATGACATCTTGGAAATCCAAGAATCCTTACTGGACTTGAGAAATCCCTATAGCTTCTCATGTCGTTTACCTACATGTCATTACTCAGCAGATTGACTTGTACAGCTCGAATGTGTGTGTGGGAACTCCCTTTTTCATTATGCCATGACTCATGGCTGTGGTATGTCATGTGTATGCGGGCAGACTTTGAACTAGAACTAGAAAGATCTTTAAAACTGGGAGTGAACCTGCAGGAACACTTAAACCCTGCAGGTTCCTTTATACAGCCTTGGAGTGTTTTATTATTTCTAACTGTAGTGTGCCCTACACTGACAGTAAAAACATCCATACCACAGATCACCTATCATTTATGGCTAAAACCTCATGATTATACCATAACATTTCTCAAATAATGTTAAGTAAATCAATAATATGGACTTTGAGGTTGACTTATAACGTGGAGTTAAGTCCTCAACTGAAGTCAGGCTATCTCTGTTTATGTATATCTCAGTGAATGAGCTGATTGGCTCTGTACCTCAAACCAGAGTGAGGGAACTCTGCTGGATTCAATGGACGTTAACCTGGTGTTCAAATTCTGCATTTCTCAGAGGTCAACAGGAAACTCCAGAGGTTATTCTAATACTGTATTATCCAGACTTCAACTCTGATAAAAGTTTACTGTAGTCCGTAAATGTATCTAACAGCTAAAGTCATGCTAGCAATGTGACATTTTTACTGATAAATACTGTAAATTTAATATTTCAGGAATAAAGATGCAAAATGCCCATACATGGTGTCATCAGAAATTGCCTAGTACATTGGACTAAAATTCACATTGAATTATTCCATGTATAAAACACAGACATTTCAAGCCTGATTCTATTCCCGACTAAGGTAAACCTGATCCTTAAAAAACTGTCTCTTCAAACTCCCTGTATCTTAGTCACAGACGAATGGATCTGATTGGTTCCTGTAGATCAGCTGTACAGAACCGCTCCTTCTGCACCACAACAGTGTAGAACAGCAGAACCAGTTTGTCTGTGTTTAATGATATGAATAAAGAGCATTTCACCTCCTCCTGTATTTACTCTGCTTTGCTGCTCACTGAGGCAGATCCGAGGCCCGTTCCTCTGGATTTAGCAGTTTTTTTTCCCCTTTTATCCACAGAAAGCCTCCCCTGTTATTATCTACTGTGTATACAACGATAAACAACAGCCGGTTTCTGCAGCCTCACTCCAGGTTCCAGGGCATAAAAGGAAACAGGAAATTAAAACTAAGGCAAAATTGTACTGATAAACAAATTAGGAAAAAAAAAATCATGTTTATATCAAATGTCAAGAAAAAGTCTACAGTACACTATAGAGTTTGAATTAATTTGCCATAATTTACCAGAATTTTCTCCATGTACAGCTTGGTCTAAGAACTGTTGTGAATAGTAACAGTAATATAGTATGGTATAGTAATAATAGCAATAATGTGATCAGTAAAAGAAAACAGCGATGTGATGTTGTTCAAGCTAAGCTCTACCACACAGTCCTCTCACTGACTTACTGTATTTGTCGGAGTATAAGGCGCACTTAAAATCCTTTACTTTCCTCAAAAATCGACATTGACGTTTAACTCTGTTAACACAATTAGAAGATGCTCAGCAACAATTGTTACAGTATGGTTGTATTACCGATACCTGTGAAACGTTGCGTCGTGTCTTCCAAACACCCAGAGACTCTACGCTGTGTTTTTGTATTGTCGATATATGGTGCGATGCAGAAGGACAGAAGGACTCAAACCTATGGCTGTCAATTCATTCGTGGTCAAAAACTCTTTTTATTTCTCCTTTTCTATCGATGCTTGCAAAACACACACTCTCTCTGCAAAACAACATCCACACTTCCTCATGGAACAACGTCAAAACAACAAGACGGTGACCATCCAGAACAACAACCGTGACAACCTCCTGACTCTGTAGGGGTGCACAACAACAACAGCAGTGTCCCCCTGTGTCCAACTTAGGTCACTACGCTTTTCCACAAATCTTCGTCCCTATTGATCTGCGACTCCATGCGCGCCCATCGCACCAATATTGTCAAAACCCAAGTGAAGTAAAGTAATTCGGGACTTGCCATCATTCCGGGTGGATTAACTAAAGAATTCCAACCACTAAATATTGGTCTTAACAGGGCGTTCAAAGTTAAATTGCAAGCTGTGTGGGAGCATTGGATGACAGAAGGCAAACACATTCACCAAGACAGGGAGGCAACACTGGGCGAGTTACATCTACCAAAAAATACGGTATATATGACACCACAACTGGTGAAGAATAATAAGGAGTTGGTTCTACAAAAATCCTAGACCTTTGAAATACAGTGCTGTTTTAAATATGTCCATAAATTTAATAACTGGTTTAAGATTTTAAGCCATAAAAAAAAAAAACCATGATATTGCTATTTTCCTTACTTTGTGCAATCTTTGTATACAGTATATTCTTAGTAACTTTATATCTGCTGCTCTTACCCTTTTCCTATACATACAGCAGTGGTTCTTAACCTTGTTGGAGGTACTGAACCCCACCAGTTTCATATGCACATTCACCGAAACTAAAATACAAGTGAAAATGTACATATGGGTAAAACTTGCTAACAATTTGGCTATTAAACAGTTCTGATATTAAAACCTCTTAACTGAGTTTTTTTTTTTTTTTTCCATCCACACGAAGAACAAAAGATAATTTGAGATTTGGCTCTGTACAACTAACCAACACCACCCAAACACAATCAATGCACACACACACACCTAAAAAGGGCTGGGTCAGACTTCACCTTACTCCTCCTCCCAGTCAAAAATAATAAAACATCTATGAGCTGTCGTTTGTTTGTCGTCCCTAAATCAAATCACGCGGAACGACATGCAGACACCGCAGAACTCTGATGTAGAAAAATTCCGGTGCGGCTACAGCTGTGCGTTTGTTTTCAGTCTCTTAGTCAGACTGAAGTTAAGCTTTAATTGGACATCTTATGTAAGCTAATCCCAACTTCTGAGTCTGTCTATTTTATGTGAACCTTCTCTCAGAAGTGACTCAACAGCAGTCTTCTTAAAGACATAAATGCAAAGCTGCATCTTAACCTTTTTTAAAATAATAAAGGAACCACTTTATATTAGTTCCACTGGCATATATACTATATAAATATATATATAAATATTTATATACATGGGTAAAGATATACTCCATATAAAGTACTTTTGTATTAATGTGGCCCATTTCCTCAACACAGATGTACACACAACTGTGTTCCCTAATTTAAATGTGTTCACCTACAAAATACAATGTTTTTTAGTTTGTTTTAAGACTGACAGATGAGAAGAGTTTAGTGTTTCTGTTCACGAAGGACACCCAGAGGCCGAGCTACAACATTAATGCCAAAGATTTTCCGAAAAATGACACAAAGTAACAACAGAATTTGTGATTGTCCTTCCTGGAAACCAGACCATTGACTTTCCTACATTCAGACCTGTAGTGCAGTCCACACACGGTACAGTTAACATAAGATACTGTCCACACATGGTACAGTCAACACAAGGTCCTGAACCACGACTTCTTGGGAGGTTGCTGTGCACTCTTCAAACATTTCTCCTGCCAGGTTCCTGTTACTGTTGTTTTTGATATAACATTAGAGTGACTGCATATGAAAGCACAGTTCACTGGTAGTTGCTGTCCCAAAAAACACAGTTGAATGATCTACTGCCATCTCCTTTGTCATTTATTAGGGTTGTCTGAGAATATCATTTACTTTCTATGTCAGTGATTGCATTTTTGTCTTAGTTATAAAGATCACGCTGTTTAGAAAGGTGAGCAGTGAAGTCTGAAGCAACTTTTACTTATTGTCTCTGACTTCTGTTTCAAAACTAGATCATCATCATCATCAACATCTTCTCTACAAACACTGCAGCCTCCACCAATCAGCACCCATCCAGTCTGCACCCTCTCTCCTTGCAACAAGTCTTAATGAGTGATAATCACGAGGGTGACCGCAGTGTTGGAGTCCAGCCAACTTTCTCAGATGCCAAATGGAAGCCTGGAGGTGCTTCATAATGCAAAACAGCACTCATCAAAACACAGAGACCCACACACACACACACGCAAGATGTTAATAAAATGCAAAAAGATCCATTTGAGGAAAAAGCTTTTCATCAACAGCGATGGATAATTAGGAATTTCACGCTTCTGTTAGTGGAAGAAATAATAATATTGTACGAAAGAAGCTTTAAAAAAAAAAACACTAATGACCTGAAAAGCGGAACGGTTTGCTGTGAATCTTATGTTTTACATCAGAAAATTAAGCTTTAAAAATGGATACATTTAAATGAAGGCAAGACTTGAAGATAGAGAAACATCTTGTTATTTTTCCTAATGACTTTAACGACTTGAGCTGCTAAAAATAAAGAGATGTGTTTATGGAAAATAGAATTTCAGGGCTTGGTACAAACCACAGAGTCTGGTTGTCGATGTATGTTTGAGTGAAGGTTCTGTCATCACGTCGGCCCAGATTACAATGTGCAAAGTGTTATTTTGTGCTGTTATTTTTTTTTATCCTTTAATTGTTTTGGGTTTTTTTTTTTTTGGTCCATTCAGTGTCACTGGTGTTAATACATTGATGACAAACTTCTAACGGGCATCTGGCCTGAAGTTGAGGCCTCCACAAACACATGCAGGGAGTTCAAATGTTATTTTAAGCTCAAGGTACTTTGGTGAAAATAAAATGTTTTCCCACAGTGTGTGTAAATAACAACTCATAATTGGATGGGTGCTGCAGTTATGGATTTTGCAGTGGACATCATTCTGCCCTTTTGTTAAAATGTGTTACATTTTTATTATCTGATTATTTTGATGCTAAGGGAACACCGGGACCCAGATTTTTACCCAGATCTGGCAATCAGGAGATCAGATTCTGCCAACTTGGTCATGAGGTCTGCGGTGCTCAACCAAACTAATTTAAACGTAGGTTAAATGTACGTTTTATTTGACCCCTTTCTGCCAATTTATAAGTGAATTTCTGTTCTCACTCTCTTTCATAGCATGAACACATTTTTCCTCTTCACATTCCTGGAGAAGAGTCAACGCTCTCTGATACACTTACACATAGACCTACATTTCTACAAAGTAGAATTCTACTTAAAACTCAGGGTTAGGATTTACTGCTGCACAGTGACGCCTGTCATCTTAAATATTTTTCACCCAAACTTTTCATCAACTGTAACAAACCTTACAAAAATGCTTCTTCACCTACGCTGCAGCACAGCAACAGAAAATAAATCTTTATCTCTGAAGTGTGGTTTGATCAACTATTAAGTGACACTGCCGGTGGGAACACAAGAACAAAGGTCAATATTTCAAAACTACCTGCTCTACTTATATTACGCAAATATACCATATCTACCACATCTATCTAAGGAATGTGGTCTTGACCCTCATTATAGTTTATCTCACTTATAAACTGATAAAATGAATACCATAACTCAACTGTAGCAAAGTCCATACAGAAATCCAACAATTTTAGGAATGTTGCGACACATTAGCTTTACGTTAAGGCTGCGTTTCTTGGCAGGTTTTCTCAATTAGAAAAATCAGAAGAAACAGTATGAGACAGTGAAGTGAGAAAGCAACACAATTTGGTTCAAAGGTTGAAGCAGCATGGCAACAACTGCTTCTGTTTGTGGTGCTGTACAACTGATGATTTCCTCTGTGAAAGGAACTGGTCATGAAATGACACCACCAGAAATGAGTTTGTTTAAAACCCATTGAACATTTTTCTGGAGATACCATTCATTCCAATTGAAGAGGATTTTATCATGTTGGGTGGAGGTTTTTGACATTTAAAGATAACACAAGCATCTGAATAAAGTCAGAGCCATCTCAGAAACGTGAATTCCTACTCCTACACAACATGAACATCTCACACCAACGTCCTTCCTTATTAAAAACGCACATGTGGAATTCGCGACACCTGTCTGATATATGACCACAACAAACAGAGCAGAACCCACACGGGGAAATGTAGAGTATGCAAAGTTACCATTCCAAACACTATTGTGAGAGAACATTTCTCATTTTGAAAACTCACACCCTCATTCCTCACATACTCATCACCTTCGTCCACCATGTCACTTTCCCATGAGTCATTACCGAGGTGCAGTTTGGGACATTTAGTGTTTGCCTGGCGTTGACTGTTCTGATTACAAACTTGATCACAACAATAAAATATATAGATTTTTTATTCTTTATTAGCCATGTGCACTACTCAACAGCAACCCTTGGATTCAGAGCTAGACACAGTTTAACCTAGGCCTCCAAAATTTTGTAGTTGGGCTTATACAAACAACAACCTGTTTTGGGCATGTCCTAAAACCAACAGGAACGCCTTCTTGGAATATATATATATATATATATATACACACACATACATACATACATATATATATATATACACATACATACATACATATATATATATTATTTTAAGTCTATGTTAATGATCATACAACAATGAAGTTAGTCAACACAAGTCAAGGCATCATTTATATTTTTTTTTCAATACTTTTGGCCTTGTTGTGCAGTGACATGAGTTTGTTCAGGGTGTTGTCAATCAGCTGTCAGAGAAGATTCAAGGGGAGAGAAGTTTGTCTGTGTTTGCTCCATTCATTCCTGTCATGTTTGTAAAAGTGATCATCACGAAAGGCTGCACACCTTCATCAGATACCTGTGCAGAAATAGCAGTAGGAAATTAGTCAGTAAATAAAAATGAAACTAATGCCTCTCACTTTGTAAAAATGGCTGTAGAACAATCATTATCCACTAAATCTGGCTGACACTGACTGATTGAGATCTAGACTAGTTTAATTCCTACAGGTCAAATCAACTGTTGGTTACTGTTGTTGGAGGTGTGTCATAAGCAGAAAAAGTAGTTACTTCTGCAGCTGAACAAGCCGCCCTTTGTGTGTTGAATTCAAATGTCAAGTATTCTGTACCAGGAACACCCTGAGGTGGCATCTGCTGCCAATCACTCATTAACCAGCTGTGGAATTTATCTACACTGGGGGAAAAAAACAAAACAGCATCAGCGTCTAAATTTGACAAAAGGGTGACACTGCTTTACATTCACTATTAAAACTCAAGGGCTACTTTCCAAACAAATTGCTGTTAATGCTAAAGCAACAGAAAATTCAAATCTAAAGTAAATTGCCAGAGGTAAAACGTTTTACATGCATTTTAACAGTTTTATTTTATTTTTTTTAAATATATATTTTTGAGCTTCACCAGATGCTTAATTGTTTGCATTTAGCTCACAGTGTCGTGCATTAAGAACACTTGCTCCACAAACATGCTTTGCATGCTGGGTGTTAAGCTCAAGGTGCTTCAAGAAACAAAAACTCTTTGCTGCAGTGTGTTCAAATAACGTTGGTATGAACTGTGTATTACGGCAATGACAGGAGGGTGAATGGTGGCTTTATTAGACATACAATGAGTGTCACTGTTCCACAGTGACAAAATTTGAAACTGATCTTCACATATTAAGACAAACATTTTTACATATTTGAACTATAATAATTATTAATTAATTAGCTGCAGCTTAATGCTAATGTCATCATCAAGTGAGTATTCCCATTGACCACCTGTTGTTATTATTTGTATGCTCAAACCAGGGACTTAAAATCTTGAATCCAAAGATACTGAGAAGATACCAATACCAAACCCAAAGTGAAAGTAAATGAACGCACCAATGTGAATCCCAACATAATACAGGGATTCTCGTCATATCTGGGAAAGTGAACTTCTTTTCACACGCCACTGCACACAACAAAGTTTGACCGCTGCATTTAACCCATCACAAGTGAACAGTGGGCAGCTTTGAGCGCCCGGGAAGTGCCATGCTTAGAGCACCTCACTGGTAACTTGGCGGCTGGTGGACTCAAACCTGAAAGCTTCTGTACCCAAGTCCGCTTCCTTAACCACTAAGCCACTACACCCCCAAATACAATACAGTATTACAGATGTAAAAGTTCAATTGTCAAGGGGTGAAGTTAGTTAATTTACATGTTCTGTATCTGGAAACATTCTTGTCAAATGTTTGTGGGGAAAGCTAAAAAGAGGGTGAGAGAGGTGGAGAAAGAGAGAGCGAGAGAGGGAGTTGTGTTAACTCGTTGGTCCGGTTGGTTGACTGTCTAAGTGTGTTAACTTGTTGGTCCGGTTGGTTGACTGTCTAAGTCAAAGCAAAGAATGCTGTCCCATCAGAAGACATCAGCAGGGGTGTGGGGGGTGGTGGAAGAGGGTGTGTGTCCATGTGAAAGAAGGAAAGTTAATGCAGATAAATAAGATACCAAACTGTCACTAAAATTAGTGTCAAGTGACAGAAGGGCCTCAGCTCTTCAGTAGCACATGAGGGTAGATTATAGAAGAGGAGACACAGAGGACAAAGACAGAGTGAGTGACTTCTGTGAGTCTGTGTTCAGGTCTGTCGGCCTGTGGTTGTCATGGAATCAGAGATGTTCCAATTAAATAATTAAAGGGGGGGAAAAAGTTTTTTTAAAAAAATCTAGAAATTTTAGAGCACAACTGACAGACTATAAATAAATAAAAACAATTATATATATATATATATTCATATATATATATATATATACACATATATATGTAAAATGGTACTGTATATTCAATGAAAAATGCTTCCAAAAAAGTAAAAAAAAAAGGCATTTTTCCTAAATTGTCGTAAGATGTTGTTCACAGGGTTCAGCTACAGGTGAAATGTAAAGTAAGGTACATTTAACTACTGACAGAATGTGTGTGTAAATACATGTGGATTGTACACACGGACACAAACCAAGAACAAACTCTAAAGGTTATATGTGTGTAACCCCTCCATCCCCCCATACACACCTTCAATACTCAATTATCAATTCAAGCTATTTACTTTCACTTTCAGTTTCGCTTCATTCTAGCAAAATTAAAGCTTTAGTTCTTTGGTTTTAATTTTAATTTTATATATTGATGATTGATTTTAGACGAAGATGTCGGCCAACTTCTAATTTATTAAAATCTAAAATCTATTTTCAGGGATGCTTTAGTTAAGCTACGTTTGAGCAAAATGTTTTGCTAGGTTTGAGATGGTTTGATTAACTGTTAGCCTTTTTGCTATGTTTTATACCTTTTGAAGACTAACATCCATTTTACATTTGGCTTACATTCAGATACGGGAGCAAACCTTAAGTTATGCTTTGGCACATATGTAAATTATATTTGACCAAATAAGACAAGATGTGTGTTTACTTTTTTAACCCATGAACTAAACTAATGATGCATTTAAAAAAAAAAAGTTTTTCTTGAACTGTTTAGTTTGTAAACCAAAAAGAAAATATCAGAAACAAATCAAATCTACAGCATCTATAAAATGATGTGAAGCCAGAGAAACAAGAACAAGGGATGGCGAGGAGACTTCAGGCAGAGAAATCTGGTCAGGGAGTAAAACAATTAAGCTGTTGACAGACAACGCAGAGACACAAGTTGACAACCCTGGATGCTAACAGACTAGTTTAGTTGGGCTTTTAACATTCCTCGACTGTTCATATACACTGATGGAAAACCATTAGATCAAGGCCTTTAGGAAGACATAAGTAACATCGTACTGTAGTTCCACAATAGCTAACACTAGAGTTAAAACACTGCTGCTAGGCACCAAAAAAAAAAAAAAAAATTCCAGCCAGGATAGGATAAGCTTAGAGTTAAGCTTACAAAGAAGTTACAGTTAGGTCTAGGTTTAGAACTGTTTAATAACTTAGAATTGAAAATTGCAGTAACTCCTCCTCCATCTTTATTGTTAACTGTAGTTTAGACAGTGTAGTGTGTTCTGGTCTCTGCATTGTTAGGAAATTGTGTTCCCAAAAAACTTGCTCCATCTAAAGTTGGGTGGAATCTCTGCATTGTTAGAAAATTGTGTTCCCAAGAAACTTGCTCCATCTAAAGTTGGGTGGATACAATCTCATTGGCAAACGCAGAGAAACGTCTGCCAATTACTAGTGAAAGCAATGTTTTTAAAGCACCATCTCAACAACCAATAACATGCAACTAAACATGGGGCCCACAGAATATTACGGTGTCCAACATTGTTTTGGCTTAATAACACACCAACCCAATATTATTTAGTGATCTCCAATACTAACTAACTAAAGGATAGTAACTTTACTGAATTTATGTTAGTTAGCTGTTAGCCAATCACCAGAGTGGTGACCTAAGCAGAACACAGTGGTTAACCAGGCTAGGCTTAGGACTATGCCTCTCATTACCCATGTGCCCTGCTCATCCCCCGGCTGCTTGGGAGCTGCTGGGGGTAAAAGCTATGGAACGAATCGCTGTTTTGCTAGCACTGCCACGAGTGCCAAGGTAACAAACAATGTAAGGAGTGTGAGTTTAAACTGTAGAATAAGAGTTTCAGGAGCAGTAGCGAACGCCATTTACTAGTAGCACAGGATTCGACGCAATCAAGTGTTTTGTCAAATTTAAGAGATTTTATGTATAAATGTTGTTTTATTGCTGTTTTGCTACTGACATTGGAATCCATTACGTTTCAATTAGAAATTTTGAATCTATCTGTCAATCAACCAGGGAACTGGCCCCTAAACCTGAAGGAGACCTGCTCTTGCTCAACAAATAACAAATAAAAGTCTGATTAAATGATTAGTTCGTTACTGTTCACACACAAACAGGTTTCAATCTTCATATCCAAACAGCTACAGGGAGAAAAACCCTTAACTGTTTCATAACAACAACAACAACCGCAAAAGAACTGAAGGAAGAGTCGGTGACTACAGTACAGTCAAAGACTTCTTGCATGCTTCCTACAACGAAACTATCAATCCTAACAACCAGAGGAGAATGTGTGCTGTCATAACGGTTAAAAATGTCATTAATGAACCAGTTATTGATGACAGGGTAACTGACTTTGCCGGGCTAAGCCTATGTGAGTGACATTTGCAGCCTCCGCCCTGCAGCAGTAAAGATAACATCTGCTCTTATCACAGCACAGTACTGGGTACAACCCTATTTGTCTTTATAGGAAAACAAGCAATGGTAAAATTTCATCACCAAGATCAATAGTTGATCTCATGTCATTTGATCAAGTCGGATCCTGCACTGATTTTCGTTTAAATTTTTTCACGTTTCTGTCAATCACATTAGAGTAAGCAGATAGGGCCAACTTCACCCATTAGCCTACCAAAGCAGTGAAAGTTAAAATAATTTTCAAAAGATCTTTAAGAATATTTAGGGACATATTTGTGGATATTCTCAGTCATCCAGGTCATCGTAATAATCCCGGAAGTGGGCAACTTTAAAACTGCTTTTGAAAATAGTTAGGTACCTTTTTTTAGTTTGATTTCATAAAAATAACTATTGTTTGTTTCATTTTACTACACCAAACTCCATAGAGCAAATAAGCGATTTGACATTTCAGCTTACAGGAGTGGCTCATCTGCTGTTGTCCGCATCAGTTCAAGATCATATATGTTTATATGTGGTGTATGTGTTGAAATTCTTAAAGCACCAAAGTGAGGCAACCTACGAATAAAAAGAAAAAGAGCGTAGACTATGTGCCACCTTGAAACAAAAACACAACTTATCTCTATGGGTTTCGGATCAGTAGTGTAGAGTCAGTTAAAAGAAGTGACAAAAACTTCAGTTTCCAGTCAAAAAGTCTTGTCTAAAAGTATAAATCAGTTCTAGAGTCAGGTACTTCTTCTACAGCGGGACCCTGTTCAAGTGGTAATATACCTGTCAATGCAAATTTTACCAAACATTTCAGCAGCTGTTTAAAGGTCAGAAATACTCGTTTTTTTTTAACCACCTGAAGAAGTTCCTGCAGGATTACTGTACTCACCAGACTCTAAAAAGCATCACTACTAAAACAAAAAGGCAAGAAAAAAAGCCAGATACAAGCATCTAAAAGGTAGACCAAGAAATAACAATGTGGTAGCCAAAGAAATAACCCACAAACTGCACTAGAAATGTGTCCGTAAACTGCATTAGTTCAGCCAATAAATAGTTCCAATAAACAACCACAAATGGTTTGACGTGATGGTAACCTTCCCAGGTAATGGCAGGAAGTAAATGTGAGTCACATTGTTACACTGTACCAAGGTTTGACCCTGCACCAGACGTCCGAGAACCTGAAGGTTTCCTGTTTGATTTCAGTTTCTCTCAGAAGCTCTCAGAGAATATTGAGTCATTTGACAGAGATTGTACTAATAATGATGATAATGCTCACAGTGACTTTATATATATATATTGTTGATATATAATCAACAATATATATGTATTTATTTATTACTTTACAGTGTTTCCTCGTGGCAGGTTATTAAACTTCAACTGTGACGCAACTTTCTCGGTATCTTGAACTCGTCCTGACTGTTTTCTGAGACCTTCAGTCAGCCCTGATTAGAGAGTACTAATTATGGAACTTTACCTGTCCCCACAACCAAAGACATGTTTCATTCACAATTCCATTCTGTCAGAGCCTCTGTATCTGTATTTTCAGTCTAAAAACATAACTCCCCGGTAAACTAGTACCTTTACCCTGGAGCACTGACAACAGAAGCAGCAGCAAGTGTGTGTTCAGCTGCACTACCTGACGAAGCTCACAAACAGAAGTCAACTTTCCTTGGCCGCAGAAAAGCAGCAGTTGTTTACACCTAAAGCTAAAGCTAAAGCTTAAAGACGTTTTCAAAGCGACGGAGAAAAGAACCGCAAGCGCAGAACAAGCTAGAACGCGGAGTGTGGGTTGGTCATCTTCTCCTACCTGTTCACGTTGCCTCTTAGTCCTCCCGCTGCTCCTGACAAACTGACAGACACTGACTGAACACTTTCTGCTTGAATTGAGTTTGCCCTGTGGGCGGGGCCAAGGCCTGCGACAGCACCTGCAGCAGAATGGGAATGTGGTAGGTGACGGTGTGCACGACACGTGCACGAGCACAGTGAAGGTCCTGGCTGTGGCTGCTGCGCCTGTCAGGGCTTCACAAGGAGGGAAAAGGGGAGAGAAACCGGAGAGGGAGAGAAGGGGTGAGACAAACATCAATGAAATCAAAGCAACACGCACAAATGGAGACACACCAGAGAGTTTTTATCATTTATATACCCTCACAAGGACTTCACACACATACATGTTTTGGTGTTTTATGATCACCACAACTATTCATTGCATTTCCTCGCCCCTTACACCAACCTTATTTTTGTTATAATAAGATACACACCACTCTTATTCTAATCCTAACTCCGACCTCTTAAATTACAATTACAAACAAAAGTACTCACTCGCTCAGTAGGTACTCACAAAATATTCCCACAAAGCTAAGATTTCATACGAGAATAGTCATTTCTCAAAAATGTGGCTCCAGAAGTATAGCTTTGCCAGGACGGCGCACACACACACACACAGGACAACACATAACCCCATTTTTTTTTAAAATCCAGTGCACCAACGTGCGACTGTTTAAACAATGTCAGGAATGTTCTCAGCCAATGAGACATTTACTTTCCCATGTTCTGATGGCACAACACACCCACACCAATCCATCCGTCTGTTCTTCTGTCTATACCCATTAAACCTATCAGAGATTAGATGGCCCGCACATATCTGTATTGCGATGGTGGTATAGTGGTGAGCATAGCTGCCTTCCAAGCCATCTATCTTCTCCATTTTGCAAACACTGCAATAACAACAGCTTTTGTTGTAAAATTCAAATGTAGTCTACCTACCTACCTATCTATCTATCTATCTATCTATCCATCCATCCATCCATCCATCCCCTGTCTGTCTGTCTATCTATCTATCTATCTGTCTATCTGTCTATCTGTCTATCTATCTATCTATCCATCTATCTATCTATCTATCTATCTATCTGTCTGTCTATCTATCTATCTATCTATCTATCTGTCTATCTGTCTATCTATCTACCTATCCATCTATCTATCTATCTATCTATCTATCGATCTATCTATCTATTGTTAAATTCCCCATGCTACCTTGTTAGCATTTACTACCTCTTTTCAATCATTGACAAAACCAAAAACATGGCTGCTCATCCATCAGGTACAGTAGACAGTATACTGTAGTAGAACCTTCTTTGTAGCAGAATACTCTCTCTGTCTGTCAGAGTAAAACAGCAACAGATTGTGATATTCTGTAGCAGCGGGAAACAAACCGAGAGAAAAAATTTTGATTCAATCACAGCAACGGGATCTTAAATGAGCGTCACCTGTTTCACAGAGCAGCAAACACTGCAGGTCTGAGAGGACATGAAAAAAGGGGTGGAGACCTTGAACTCGGGAAAAGTATTTACTGACGATTTTATGAACCAAAGCAGAGGTGGACTCACTGTTCCACAAACCAGATCGACCACAGTCGATCTCGAAGGAAATCAGCTGCCATGTCAGTCAAGCTTCCTTGAGCTGAAGGATTCACTTCCTTTTTATTTTAATGTCCTGTCTGTGTCCACTGTCCTGACTGTGGGTTTGTTAACCAGCTCCCTGTTGCTGTGGCTGTTGGGCAACATGACGGGCAACCACTCCTCACATTCCTCTGCAGTGGAGCGGTGAACACACCCAGCAATGGGTTAGACTGTGGACACACACACACACAGAGACACACATATACACACACACAGACAGACACAGGGTCATTGTTCTGTATAAGCTTTTCTTATGTCAAACCTACAGCCACAGATTTGATGAGCAAGAAAATAAGATTAGAATCTACCATCAAAACACCTGTGATGGGTAGAAGAAGATTTAGGCAGGGGAGAAAATATGAATTTTGACAGTCTGGAATAATAACAATTATAATAATAATAATAAAATGTCAAAACCCTGGCTCAGAGCAATGGAAATGTCCATATTTCCAAGTAATTTATAAAAAAGCAAATTTAATAGAAGTCAAATTCTGGTTTGAAATATTTTTTTAAAAAGTGTCAAAACTTCATTCAAAGGTCATTTGTGGCTTCAGTTATGGATTTCTAAATATTTTTCTAAGATGAAAAAAATACATAAATACAGAGTTCTTTAAATAATAACAAATCCCAAAATAATATTGCTTACTATTCATTGATAAAGACCACAAAAATAATTTTCTCTCTAACGCTCTTTGGTAATATATGTTGCACAGAAATATAAATCTAATCTAATCTAATCTAATCTAATCTAATCTAATCTAATCTAATCTAATCTAACCTAATCTAATCCAAGATTCTCCAACACCTATGTTCGAGGCCTGTTTGCTGTCCTTTTAGCTCCACCTGCAGCTAAACATTTCCTGCTTACTAAATAAACAGTAAAAGCCAAAGATAGTGTAAACCTGACAGATATCTGTGTGTTTCTGAATCTGTCCCTTTTCTTCCTCCTGCCTCATATTTGAATTCCACAGTGAAGAGCTGGACATGTCCGTTATCGTCACCTGTAGTCTGGGCGTGATCCACATGAAACATGTTGCAGCAAGGGAGCGCCTCAATAAAACCACCTTTACTACCCACACTGATAAACATGCACTGCTCAAATATTTACGTATACGTACAAGAGCTGAGCTGACAAACCTCAGAACTGTAGTACGGACCCAGGTACAGAACTCCACAGTCAAGAAGATCCTTGAAAGGACTCTTGTTTTCAACATGATCCTTTGTTATTAAACATTGTAAATGTGAGATATATTATAGAATATATTTGTAATTGCAGGTGTATTTCATCAACACATATTCATTTCTGTAGAGGATTTTATTTATTCATGCAGTTTTAATAGTGTCCCAATCAAATATCAAAATATTGGTAGATATTTTACAATTACCATTTAATGCGAAGAAATCTATTTGTATTTTTTTATTTAAATTTTCTAACCCAGTGAGAATTGAGAATTGACAATCGATAAGTTTAATCAGTTCCGATATCAATAATGAAATCTGGATCTGTAATCGATAAGTTTAATCAGTTATACCGATATCAATAATGAAATCTGGATCTGTAAATTCCCATAATTCTAAATAGTGACAAATATCCATCCATCCATCCATTTTCATCCACTTATCCGTTACCGGGTCGCGGGGGCAACAGTCTCCATGACCGCCACCCAAATCATACAACACCGTACCAACCCCCAAAACCTTCCTGCAGGTGGTGAGTCCACTGGAAGGTACCAACATTGCCTCTGGGCCAAAGCGCCACTATATAGTTATGTATATATACATATATACTGTATATATCGTGGCGCTTTGGCCCAGAGGCAATGTCTCTGTCATTGGTGTGGAACCCCAGGGTTCACCTCCTGGGCAAGTTTGAATTCCTGTTAGGGTGGATGGATATATACAGTATATATCCTCAATGGATGGATGGATATATACAGTATATATCCTCAGTATATGGCAACATTGAAAAACAGGAGACTCTTGCCTCTGTCGTCACTAAAGGGCACAGTGTGTGCTAGAAATTAGGAAACCTAAAAACGTTGTGTTTAAATGTGTTATTCTTTAAGTGGGGTGTTTAATCAGCGAATCGTCTTAGCAAAATGAATGCACCGAAACCCAACTTTGTGAGTGAGGGTTCATTTTATCTCCACTTTTTTGTTTGAGTAGGTGCCTCACTTAAGAACAGTTTCCTCAGCAATGCAATGAATGACCAAAAAGGGAACAAACCTGAGATTAGGTACAACAATGTACAAGGACTAGAGAGTAATCCTATCATAAACATGTGTGGTGGGGGTGAGGGGTCAGTAAAACGATGATTCGTCCAGGGTTTGTTCTTATCTGCTGCAGAGTTCACAGTGAAGACTCGGTGATAAAGGCTTTTAAAGTTATGTAAGATAGAAGAGGGCTTACAACAGGAGCACCTGCAGCTGAATGAGCAGAGCGTGTTGACTTTTCATAGACCATACATAAGGAATGGACACAGACACGGATACACAACTCAGTCGTTCCTTTGTGGCACTCGTCTTCAACAAAATCTGGTTTCAAGTTTGATCAAAAACAAGATGTAAAATGTGTCGACCCAATGACGCCGGACAAGGAGCAGATTTCGGGTGAAATCTTGGACGGGGTCGCTAGTTTCAAGTACAGTGATACCTCGGCTCACGGACGTCCCTATCCACGAACAAATCCCACTTTGAACATTTTCTGCTAAATTTTGCTTCGTTTTACAACAACGTTTAGCATTCGCAAATGCGTTGTACGAATTCTCGCCACTACTAATGCTGCTCACCTGTGCGCATGAGATGCACAAAACGCATGGCACACCCAGCCACTCATCAGGCAGCATGCCAGTTCTTGTGCACCTATAAAACAACAAGTGGTTAGCATAACATTCGTTCGTCATTGTCCCATGTTGATACTTTAAAACTGTTTCCAGGCCAAAGAACAGATTAACTGGACGTTTGGAGTCAAAGAACAAACTAAGTCCATGACCCGAAGTATCACTGTACACACTATGAGATGTTTTGTTGATTCTGTACATATTGCAATTCCCGCACCAGCCTGCACTAGTTGGGGACAGACAACAGGAATGGACCAACTGTCAATCAAATACTGTCTGCCTGAACTGATTCTGGACGCAGCATGAATTGTTGACCTAACAACAAGTCCATGTGATGTTCAGGAATGTTCATAAAACACTGTGGAAAAAAAAATGTGACCTGGTCCGTTTGAAAGAAGATCAGGTCAGAGGTCAGACCTCCTCTACCCTAGAGTGATTTACTGGACTTTCCTTTCCATTATGAAAGCTCCAAAAAAGGTGAACTTTTACGAGACGGACCAGAGGCTTTTTGGTGAAATTCTTTTTTTCTTTCTGTTTTTTTAATTTTTTAAAGCTACGCTCAGACATTCTGCTGGAGGTTTAAAGATCATAACACACGACAGACATGTGAACACAAGTAAACCCGACTGGAATATTCTATAGATTTACTATTTCTTTCAGACACTCAAATCCAAACCTCTTCATGACTAATACCTGAAAGAAAACCCCTTTCTATTATTATGAGGTGAAATGACATCATACACTGGAATAAATGAACGAAACCACCTCGCTGAGTCAACAACAAATTGTTCTCCACCTCGCTTCGATCATTTCCCTTAAACTGAGACTCTGACGTGATGCCAAACGTGTCCGGGCTGGTTGAGGTTGGATGGGGTAAGTTAACGTGGCATTCCCGTCATATGTGGACATTTATTCCAAGAATGGAAACATTTCCAGGTAATCATTTGTGCAGGTGTTTTAATTTACTCTCTTAAAAAAAAGTCAGAGTTTAGGTCACTTTGTTTAGACACCAAAGTCTGTACCTGTAGAAAACCCACTCAGCAAGAACAAACTCAATACAGAAGGACTATGATCTTCTTGCTGTAACCTAGTCCAGGTTGGTCATAGGATTTCTTGATCTGGTTAGCATTAGCTTACGTCCAGTTTAGCAACCAGTAACAACCTCCAATTACATCACAGTAACAGGCAGAAAACATATATTAATCTGCCTTGACAGTCCATGTTGAACCACAAAATATTTTAGTAGAAGAAGTTTAATTGAAATGTGTTGAAAATTGCCAATTATCTCCTTAAATACATTTTTAATATTTGTTTGTATGATTTTTCTGTCATTTTCTTTCCCTCAGGAAAATACAGAAATTATATATAAATATTTCCACTGACCTGTTATGGTACTTTTTTCCACAAACAACTACAAAGAATACTCTGTGTAATAATAATAATAAAAAAAGAAACTTGTTTAAATGTGTTGGCGCTCTTCAGGGTGACAACAGCTCAGTGAAAACAAAGGACAAAAATGGCAGTTTTGAATTCAACTCATTATTGCAGTAAAACTGGTACAGAGTAACAGATTACAAAGCTCATGGCACAGTCACTTAAAAAGAGAAATGAGGTGTGTATGTACAACAAGGAGGGGGAAAAGAAAGCAACGATAAAAAGAATGTTAACATTTTGGCTAATAGAAACATCAGGGGTAACATAAAAATGAAGATACTGCAATCCTGGATGATGGATTTGATTATACAACAAAGAGAAAATATGTAATGAAGCATTGTTTAAAAAAACAAAAAAAACCAAAAAAAAATTACTTAAAAAATACATTTAGCACTTACGTCTTAATATTCAGTCCTGGTGTTTTACCTAGGTCCAATTCAAAGCAGCCGATCAACTTTAGTCTCAAACACGGAAAAGAAACAATTTCAATGTATTTGGAAATGTATATTTTGGGGGGTAGCTGGTAAACAGTTTGCTGATGACTTGCTCATTTATTTAGTGATATCCAATATTTTTAACAGAGGTTCAGCTCATAATTTTGACCTTTTTTTCCACTGGGGTATCTATTAAACAGAGCCACTTTACAGGGACATTAGTCAGAGCATGTCCAGATCCACAATAGAGCTTCAGTGAACTCACGATACAGGTAATCTTTGGGTATCACAGGTTAGCTGTACATATATATTGTTGTCTATTGTGATGTCGCAGTCAAGAATGTGCCACAGTTCCAGCAATCTATGTTGGTTGAGGTTTGGCAATCAGTCATAACGCCTCAACCTGATCATTACGATGGAATGGATTATGAAGAGTTCACTCGAGCGTTAAAATCGGAACATGAGAGGCTTCCAATGGAATGTGGTACACTGGACAGAAGTGAATGATAAACAAGCCTCCAGTCACTAGGTGGCAGGTAACTCATACAGTGGTTTATACAGAAAGTAGTAGTATTTTAATTTCGAATGGAACCATCTAGACTCGGAACATACAAGACTGTGTTGAGTTCAGTTTTCAGTTGGGGCATCTGTAGTTTTGACAGTTTTGCGCCTTTTCCAAACAAGAAGGTTTCACCTAACACCCCAAATGGCTTTGCATCTGCTCTGACGGGTCCAGTTAAAAACAACCCTAAACTTGTACCTCCAAAGGTCAAACCAAAACATCAAAAGTACTAAGCACCACGGTCAAAGTAAAAGTCGGCACCTGGCTGCTGTAATCTGACCAAAGTATGCACTACACCTCAAAAAACAAGCTCATCTTTAACAATAGCCACCTCTGTTGGTCGGTCCTAACACCGCAGAAAATGCATCATGAGTATTTACACATTTATCTGCAAAGAATAAAATAAAAAAAAAAATAATGGTAATGTCATGGGAAAAATAAACATACTGTATATTGAATACTCGATGAATTGTGATTTCTCCCTTAGAGCATTTAACAATGTTCCCAACAGATAAATGTCAAAAACATGGATTTGGAAATTTGATCTCACTACATTTTCAATGCGACACATTTTTCAACACACACTGAATTTTTTTTTTTTACTTTGTCACCTTTTAACAAAAAGAAAACTGATACAACATATTCCTAAAACACAAAATAACAACAGTCTACATGTAAAAATATAACTTTTACATACACAATTTCAAAATAATGGGAAGGTTTGACAATTTGTTGCATACAATTTACAAATGTCTGTGTGTCGTGAGAACCGCTCAGGAACTCCAGTCCCATTTTATGTCCTGTAGGGGGTGCCATACTCGTGGCAACAACGGAGAACACAACAAAGTCAGTTGAAAATTTTGAACACTGCGGGGTGTCGGCCAACTTCCGCCAGTTTAGTCTTTGTGAGAAAGTGATTCCTCCCCACGAGAACACAAAAGATTACAGAAAACGGCACCCTCCTCATATACTGTATATACTTTTTTGTACATTTATATATAGATTGATTTATTCAAATAGATTCTTTTCCAGTTTCCCTGACGTGGTCTGTGAACCTCGCCAACTGACGTGGTTTTTAACCACGTCAAAATAAGAAACCGACAGAAAACAATTCCGTCGGAAAAGAGAACTGTATTGTTTTTTGTTTTGTTTTATTTTATTTTTTTATTTTATTTTATTTTTTTTTTACAATTTCTGCAACAGACATGTAAACCAGAACGGACAAAAAAGTAAGAGTAAAAGATTGTTCTTAAAAAAACAGAGAGAGAGAGAGACAGAGAGAGAGAGAGAGAGAGAGAGGGAGAGAAAAGAAAATTTGTTTTACAACGTACAACCACACACTTTGTACTGAAGACTACATTGGCTTACAGACAAGCCCATCAAATATTGATAAAAAGCCGATAAGCTATAATACAAGAAGAGACGCATTGTTCACAATGGAAACAGGGTTCGGGTAGAACGGGAGAGTGAGGTTCGAGTTGGGGGTTGAAGGACTTTTTGGAGGAAACGAAGGGAACAAGAGGACCAGGATTTGGGCTCGACTTGTTTCATCAAGTGTTTGACCCATTGGCTTTGAGCCAGAACTCGCTGTCTACTTACATTTAAGTGTACAGTACATTAAATACAGTTTTGTTTTGTTTTTTTTTTATCCAAAAAAATACTTTTTTTTCTTTTTAGCTTTTTATTTTTTAAACTCCCAGGTCTGATAAAAAAACCTGACTGCATAGAACCTAACGACTAAGAACTGGTTTCCCTAAGCTTGCATCCTATTAAAAGGTAAATGTCCTCCTCTGGTAACTTGAATGATATGAACTCTAAAAAGGCACATTGGTAGCAGTGAATGTTCAAATTGCATCGATGGGACCATTCAGGATGGGGCGAGATTGACAGTGGAGAAGGGTGAGGACTCTTGTACAAATAAGGCTTAGGAGTTGACGTAGCAGTGACGACGACACGGAGAGTTCAACCAAAGCCAGTTTCATGGGGGAAGAAGAGTGAAAAGGGGGGGTGACACCAAAAACATTGGACACTTTTGCAGATTGTCTAATTTAAGATTGGTTTGTGATCAATCCAGTCACTTCTCTCAAGTCACCTTAAAAAGCACCATGTCCTGGTTTTCTTTCTCAAACTTGTTAAAAAAAACACTTGTATAAAAGTAATCAGATTGGACGCATCTACCAACACCTCGGCAATTTGAAGAGACCACACTCTATAAGCAGATGTTATTAAATAGGGTTTGTTACTGGAACTCCTTCAACCCGAGGCTTATGTGAATCCTGAACCTGTGATCTCTGCACAGACCCCGGTTCAGCCAATCCAGGAACGGTAAACTAACCATATCAACTGATCTCCCACAGCTGCAGAATTCTGCAGCACACTTGAGCGACGTCGAGCTCCTGATGTCACTTCCTACCCTAAATTTTCACTGTTGTCCATTACCACGTGTCAGACTTCTGTGTTATTACGTCGAGCTCCTGATGTCACTTCTGACCCTAAATTTTCACTGTCTATTACCACGTGTCAGACTTCTGTGTTATAGATGTTAAAGATGCAGCTCACGGTAGCACACTAAAGGTATTCCTGTTTTCTGACCCAACCCTGGATAGAACAAAACACAGAAGTTGAACCAAGGAAATTACGTGCCCTTCTAACTGTTGTGTCTGACTACTGTGGTCTTCTGAAACATACCAACTTTTCCTCCTACTTAGTAAGACACAAATACCAAATTTGATTTTTTTTGGTACTTGGAGTGGAGTGACAAATGTTAAACCAAGGAGCCCTCCAATAAAAAATGATGCCGTCCTCACCCCAGTGATTGTTCCCTCACTTCCAATATTGTGAAATCTCTACCTGGACCTTCTGACTCTCTGTTTTTTTTTTCTCCCTCAAAACTCTAATTCCTCAGGATTAAGGCCCTGCCCTAATCCTACTATCGCTCTTCCTTAACTCACCCCATCTCTCACAGTCAGTTTAGGCCTTTAGGGTATAGGCAGCACTTGACTGAAGTAGATTGCATTTTAGGGAATGTGCTAAATGTAGAAATCGAGTTCACTTCAGTGCTCAGTCTAGCCCTCTTTTCTCTCATCTCCTGCTTCTTCTGTTGGTCCGACTTTCCATTTCGAAGTCTCTGCCATTCCTACCAAGATAGTCTTGATGTTTCTGCCAGGACATTCTTGATGTTTCAAGGTCAGCGATAGCAGAGAAAAGGTTCCAGAAAAGCATTTACTTTATATTAAAAGTACACTTAGAAATGAGTGCATGATTCTTTCTCCTTGTCTTTTCTGTGGAATCTGCTCAGAACTCCTCCTCAGAAACCGCTAGATGATTGGTTCAAGAAACGACTCTACTTCCTCTTTGCCTTGCTTGGCTGTGGGTCTCTAAGAAAAGAACTGCTGTGGGTTGTGTAGACACTAAATCATCACCATCAATCGTCATTTTGCTGCGGTACAATATTAAAAATACATTGACATAATTGGATATTTAATACTTAGTATTTAAAACGTTTTGAAGGGAATGCTTTTGAAGGGTACGTTTGAGTCCCTTTTTGTTTAGCCCCGCCCAACATTTCGATTTTCATGATAGTCAAAATGCAATTGCGAACTTCTTTTTGCTATCGCTCGTAGCATATTCACACAGGCAAGCGTTGGTGTAGATCTATTGGATCGCAGGCGTTCACTAGTTCAAAAACTTGCTGAGCTCAGTCAATCAGCCCACGCTTGCACCAGGGAACAGGACAGTCGGAACCCAGTGAGATCGTGGTTCTACCTTACTCATGGGAGTGTTGTGCTTCTACTATTTATTGACAATTTCTTCCTAATACACCTGCTGATGATGCAACAGTTAACAAATATGTTTTAGCATTAATTGCCTGTGCAATTCAAAATACGGGTCACGGCCTGAAACCCCACTGGAGCAGTGCCTGTGTGAAGGGACTATCGATGCAACCAGGTTTTTCCTTAAAATCTCTTCTGGTATTATTCCGTTCTTCGTGTTGATGTGCAAAGGATGTGCAGTGAGTATGCAGTCTACATCTGCAACGTTGCCCCGGAAACTTTCTCTTCACCGTTTGTGTAGCTTTGTAATCTCTGCTTGTCTCGATCTGATTCTTGCATCCTGGAGGAGATCAGGCACAGCTTCGTCCACAGTGTGGCGTTAGATTGCCGTTCAGTCAGAGATGCGCCAATGTTGCCTTTGACAACCGCTGCGCAGTGTTGTTGCTTAAAAAAAAGGGGGGGAGGAGGGGAGTTCAAACACTTTGTGATATGTTTTGATCCATCCTGGACAACCCTAGCCTCCACACGTCCTGCATCCAGTTGAACTTCTTCAAACAAGGTTTTTATCTTTTTTTTTTTGTTTTCTCATATATATATTTGTACTATATATATTTATATAGAGAGAACATTTTGTTATTTAAAACAGGGAATGCTGATATAAACAAGGAGCACAAGAGGAATTCCGTCGACGACGTTGTCCGTTAGAGTCACTTTGCATGAAACGATCCCACTTGTCGCTGCTGTATTTACGGCGGCTGAGTGTTTTTTAACATCTCCACACACAAAAAAACCCCAGCATCCGGTTCACTCCGGCTGCTGCTGATGATACAAAGCGATGAAAACCACTGATGCAACTTTGCAGTTTGTGTTCTGGACAAAAGGCGAACACAAGGGCGAAGAAGAAGAAGAAGAAGAAGAAGAAGAAGAAAATGAGCAGAGTGATTGTAGACAATAAATGATAGATGAATAAAAAGGCTGATTGGTCAGGCTGAAGTAATTTGATTGCTGGACTGCCATGGAAACGACGTCAAAGGAAGTGGTCGGTCATCGTCCTGATGAACTCTGACACCTTAGACCTGAAGGTAAGGGGTAAAAAAAGGAAGGTTTAATGTGAAAACGTTAAACAGAAATTCCACAAACAAAGACACGTCCTGAAAAATCAACCAGATGATTTCTTTACATTTCAGTTACTGACCCTTGGTGATTTGGTGATAATCCTGAATAATATCCATCATGCTAAGTTATCATTGCTCCCCCTTGCTCTTGTTCTTAACACCCTTTAATTTTCTAATTGTTGCTCTAATACACGATCAGTAAAACTTAAAGCCCACCATGTGTTTGTGAAGGCTTCTGGTCAGTCACGTCAGACCAGGCCCACTGAGAACAGGGCAGTAAATAAGCCTACGACTAACAAACTGAGACTACAGTGTTCCCTCTTCTATCACGGTAGTTGTGTTCCAAGACCCGCCGCGAAAAGGGAAAATCCGCAAGATAGTTTTTATATTATTTACGTATAAAATGATCAGAGAGTTATATAAATGGGGATATAGCAAAACTTCCGCGGAACGGTTACAAAAAATATCCGCGATGTACTGAGGGAAGTAGAGCCGCGGAAACTTTCGCGGAACGGTTACAAAAAAAATCTGCGATGTACTGAGGGAAGTAGAGCCGCGATATAGAGGGAGCACTGTATTGTCAAACTGCTTGCGAGGGACTTATCGGTATTGTTGAGGACAATGGCTTCACCAAAGTTTTGTAAGAAACTCTGCCAGTATATGGTCAAATAGACTTATCAGTCATTAAAGGACATTTTTTAAGATCTCGTTACGTCTACTTTGTTGCGACTTGAATGAACTGAAACTCACACAGACCAGCGTTTCTGTAACCGCTCGGTTTTTACTCAGATAAGAACCCAGGTGTTCCTTGGTCTGTGCTTAATCCTGCTTCTTTTCAATGAAGCTTTTGATTCTCCAAAACTAAAAACACGGGTGAACAAGTGCAGCAATTTAAAATTCTTTAAGTCTCTCTCTCAAGTTTTGCAGGAGAGAGTTTTCGGTTAAATGGAAAGTTGTTGTTGTTTTTCAGAAAAAAAAAACAACCAACAACCCAAACTATAGAAACTCACTTAGTCAAGGGACATATCAAGATCTGTGTTACTATTCCCACATTATGATCTGCCCTCATTACCTCCAGGACTGAACTGTTTCTTTGCAGTAGCATTACGAAAGCAGCTCAAAAGAAATATAAGAAATTCTGCTCAGAGGTAAATGGACAGTAGCAGAGTTTTCCATAAGGGGAAATCTTCTGACCATTCAGGGTAAAGGAGATGTTGCTGCTTTTACATTTGTCCCATGGGGTTTGAACCGTCGCCCATGGTGGCAGCATGGTGGGCAGCCGCCAATGACAGAGGAGTCCCATCTGATGTCACAGTCACCTTCTCCTCCTCGCGCCGCTTCAGACAGGCTGCCTTAGGATTCAGGTTTCTTTCTAGAAGGGGGGAAGGAAAAAAATGTCTGACTAAGTCATGTCTGATAAAGGAAAAAAACGGGGTCAAAAATGTCTGACTAAGTCATGTCTGATTAAGTCACAGTAGTGATATTAAAACCTAAAGGCTAAAAACTTTGCCCTGCTTCAACTAAATCAATGGGGTAACTGCTGCCCTCTCCTGGAGACTCTAGAGCAGTACTGGTGTCCTTCTTTAGACTTTTGCAAATTACTCATTGTTGTCTATGTATTGTCCTAATTTATCTCTACCTAAAAGACAATTTTCCTACAGAGCAGCAATAGATCTGTACACACTATTTAGAGGTACAATACTTTAAAAAAAAAAAGCAATAAACAAGAAAGCTGAAGTTGTATAAATGACCCTTCGAACCTCTGACTTGTTGCTCAAGACTGAGGATGACCGCCACAGCCTGGTGCAGGATCAGTAACTTGGTCTGAGGTTTGTCGCTTTTCAGGTGTAACTGGACCATCCTGCCCAGCTCCTTGAAGGCCTCGTTGATATCACGGACACGGAGGCGCTCCCGGGCGTTGTTGGCCATTCTTCTTTCCCGCTCTCTCTCCATTTTCTGTTCGGGCGTCAGGTCCTCATCATCATTGTTGCTACGATGACCAAATAGGGGTACAATGGGGAACAGAATAGGGAGGTGGGGAGGTGGGGGGTTGAGGATTAAATACCCCGGCTAACGTCTTTTTTTATGATCCAAACTCAAAACAGACTGGCTGGGTAAAGGTAGAACGTCACTGTTGAATTAATATACTGGCTTTCAGAGCCAGTTATTTCAGTCATGCTAAAACTTTATAATATTTCCCCTGACTTCATCCTTACGTGACCAAACTGTACACACTATATCTGAATAGTTGCTATTGTACCTTCAGGCCTTAAGAAAGAACAGAAACAACTTCCCTTCTCAACTTTCAGGTTGCTAGTCAAACACTAAACTCTAAACTGTAGGACTTTTCTAGGAAATGTTTTTTGTCATTGCCGGAACCTCTATATTGGTCCATTTATCTCCAAGGAGGCCACGGAACATAATATGTTTGTACTTGTCTTTGATCCTCACTGTTTAGAGGTGTTAACAGTAGCAAAGTCTTCATTAGAAATGTGTACTAGTCTTCTTTTGTTTACGATAAGTACATTCAGTTATATGTATGCCAACACTTCTTAGGAGTCAGTGCTAATGCTAATAACTGCAAATTTAATTTTTCAATTTGTAAATTGGCCAATAATATTGGTTTGATATATTAACAACTCAACCATTTACTACAGACGTACTGTAAGTACACTTACTTAAGTGTGAAACCGTTGTGTTTGTCCACAGCTAACGCTAGTCAACATACTTTTAACAGCAGACTTTTCTAAATTTCACTAAATCGTCATTATGCGTTTTGTTTTAGAAAAGATAAATGTCTTAACAACAACCAACTCTGCCTAACAATTAATACTGGAACACGTGTTTAAATACAAGGGTATTGTACTTATTTTTCAAACAGTGAACATCATCATTGTTAAAATCATGACCGCCAACATCATGAAAAATCTTAGGGATTGGGAACCAAATGTTTCTGATTTCATTCATCCTCCAGGTAAAGACAATTACACATGATAAAAAAAACCCTTAATTTATAATTGGAAGGATGAAGGCTGCTCAGCTGCAAAGGACAACCCTTAGTTCATAATTGGAGGGATGAAGGCTGCTCAGCTGCAAAGGACAGGAAACCAATGTTGAGGCCAAATTTAATGTGATAGTTTGATTTTAGTTTTTGGATCACAGAAAACTGTCCACCTGGTCCTCAGTAGGAAGCAGCTCTTCTTTGACAATATTGACTGTGGGCTCTACTCTCCTGTGTGACAAACAGTTAAATCCAGGCACAAGACCGTGGAGAGACAGACAGAATCAATCTGGAGGTCTGCGTCCAACAGGAAGCTCCCCTGAATGGTGTGAAATTCAAAAGGGCAGAGAGCTCCCTGATTGGCCGAGATCATCTTCGTCTCTGTGTTTTTTTTATTTTTTTATTTAACTGCTTCTCATCACACTTGGTCACTTCATCAAAGTCCAGAGGCTGGGTCCCAAACCACACCTGAGTCCAGGTCCTTCCCGGAGTCCAATCTTTCCAAACATGACTTATTTAAACAATGGATCGTTAAAAATAGGTCGAAGTTGAAATGAGGCTAAGAGAGGAAGCTATACTTAGTCAGACCTACATTAGTTGTGCATGCCCCCTAGTGGCCTTCAGGAGCTAGAACCAGCAAACGTCACAGTCATGATGACGATCAGCAAAAATTGCATCTATTATTTCATATTTTTATATCAGATCATGACTTGATTCAAGTGCTCCTTTATTATGTAAACTGTTCTAATGCACAATAGGATTTAGACAATTCTGAAACTTTCTCACTTAAAATAAAATCCAGTGACTTTACACCACTGCATAATAGACTTTTTGGTCCTCTGTTTATCTCTATCAGTAAGTTGAAATATACTGATCTCTAAGTCTGGCACTTTATATCCATAATTCTTATTTCTCTTAGTCACTTAAATTTAACAAATGTAGAGGATGTTGACCCACAGCTGTGTTTACATCTGCTATCTTGTCTTATACTGGAAGTCCAAACTGCAATCAAAAATGTGTGGCCCCTCAAGGCTTCTTCCTCAAGGTAATCATTTTTACCTCTGACAGACATGGTCTGTCAGGGATGGGGTTTTAATTTGAAATAATAGCCAGTGGAACAAAGAAGGACTCAGAGCCGAGGGTGTGTTTGGGAATTTCTGCGTCCCAGCCCAGCTGTGAGGTTTGATGGAAGCGAACGTCTGTGAGTTGGCGGTGTTACCTAGATCTTGACCTCTCAATTGATTTGAGATCCTTGGAATCGATGTCCTCCTTCTTGGTGTCCAGCGGCTTTGTGTCCTGTAGCAGGTTCTCATCTCCCTCATCCTCAGACTTAATGTCAGAGCTGACAGACGAGGTGCTCTGGCCCTGGAGGCCTCCAGACAGAGCTGCAGTGGGAGGACAAATGGGTTAAATGTAGAAAAAAAAAAGAAAAGTTTGAACCTACTTATATATATTGCTGTTATTGGCTCATACTGATCTCTTTGTGAAGCGATTTGACACCTGATTGGTTCAAATTCAAAGTACTTTCAAAGTTAATTTGTACTGAATTGTATATAGTATTAGTACCAAGTTCGTCAATAGTCGACGACAACTATATTTATTTATTTAAAAAAACCTCGTTCCATCGTCCAACATGCACCGTTAAACACATTTCGCATGGCATCCAGATCGCAACTAGCGGAGCGGACGACTTTGTTTATATACGCCATTTGTTGGGCTGTGCTCCATTTGCTTTCTTGCGTTTGTGTTGTTTTTTGGGAAGTCAGACTTTTCTGATGTTTGGTTTTGGTTTTTGTCCCAGATCATGATATTACCACTGTGTTATTGTAGGTCAGTTCTTATGTACGTATGTATGTGAGCTCCGACTTACAGTGACTATCGAGTTGCCTCACAGTGTACGAGCGAAATTCCGACGTAAGTCGAGGACCCCCGTAAAGGAATTCCTTATATATTTGAGAATGTTGAGGTATTTGTCCATCAATAAATGATATATTAATTGCATATATTTTATCTATATTTATCTCTCTTTTCTTTGAGACCAATGAAAACTTTGTACCTGACACGTAGTCCATCTAATAAACACCTAACCCTAACGACTGAAAACATGTTCACGAGCAGCAGAACTAACACCATTTCCACAGAGACCTCCATTCAGAGTTCCTCTGTGCTCCAGTGGCTCATATCTATGCTTCCTCTGGAGCCCTTTGTAAACCTTAAAACTTGAGCCATTATTATACAAGTTTCAGGAAAAAAAAAAAAATTTTAATTTTAGAATATCTCCCTTACCCTACAAAAACAAAAAAACAACCAAAGCAGCATAGATAAATTAGAAAACACATGAGTATGTTTTTTCTGGAACAAACAGACAAACGAGCTATTTCAACTCCGAGGAGAAAAACTGTGGTTTCACTTCCAGGAATAAACCCAAAACGTAATGTGACAATGAAAACTGGAGAGTGCTGCATGTGCAGGTTGGAATCTCTTAATAAAGTCACACTTGTGGTTTTATTTAAAAGAAGCAGGTGCAGAATCTCCCACTACAGCAAAGTGCTGGCAAAAAAAAAACAAAAAACTGTGGCTGCAGACCATTTGCCTCAGCGTCCTGCTTCACCCTGTAAGGATTTTTTTATTCCCAAAAATAATGACCATCTCAGAGCACACTGTCCCACTTACTTAATATATGACCACTGACTAAAAAAAAAACAAAGATTCAACAAAAACACAGACTAGAAAAACCATTGTATGACTTCAGTAAATAAAACAGTTGTTTTGTAACTTTCTTCTTTTGCTGTTCTCCTCTACAAGGTGTTTTATATTCTTAACTGCTAATTCAAAATATTGTGTGATGAATTAGATTAAAATGTATTTATATCTAATATATATGTGTATATATATATCAGATATAAAAATATGTGTTTTTTTCAGTTAAAAAAGGGGATAAAAATGTTAAATTGAACTGTAATTAAAACAAATGTATTTATATTAAGTACATGTCATAGGGTTAAAAATCTATTAATAATACTGTGCGTAAAATATACATTTAGGCGTCCTTGGGTGAGAGAAAGGCGCCTATGAAATTAAATATATTATCGTTATTATTATAGTTATTTCAGATACCACTGTAGCTGTTAACATGCTAGCATGCTAAATGACAACTCATATGAGTTTTCATTTAGGTGTTACACAAGTGTAAATAAAATAAAAAATAAACATATTCAGAAAAGTAAGTTCGCAAAATAAAGTCCGTTGCTGAGATGAAATCAACGCAGAAAAGAAAAAAATCTCAAGTCAACATCCAAGATGGCAGCATCTCCCTCTCTCTCTGTCTGAACAGTGCTCTCTTTATTCCGCGTCTGTATGGATCTGCTATTGGGACGCTGCCAACATCACACACACATAAAACACGCACACACACACACACACACAAATGTCGGCCATTTTGGATCTCCTTTTTCCTGACTGGAGGCATTTTGTGAGCAGCTTTGAGTGACGGCTTGTGTTTGGTTTGTGTGTGCGTGTGTCCTGCCGCCGCACAAACACCATGTGTTTGTGTATAAAATGCACCGTTTTTCAACTCTCCAAATAATTTTTAAAAAATCACTTGGTCCGTCTCAGAGGACATTTTCAGAAAAAGGCCCCAATGTTTTCCAATTAAAAATTGTTAAAATTGTATCTGAATGTCATCGTTTGTGGTCAGGTTAAAAATTGATCAATTTAAAAAAAAAAAATGAACATGTTAAAATTATTATGTCTCTGAGTCCGTGGGCTTCGTTGTAGCCAGAGAAAACTGATGTGTTGTAGTGATTAATGCTGTTAAAAAAAACAAATCTGAAGACAGCATGGTCAGCAGATGAGATGTTGTAAACCTTAGCTTGATTTTAAAAAAAAAGAAAAAGAAATAATATAAGTATTTTGACTTTGACCACTAATCTAAGGTTAAGGTGTATTTCATTCTGTTAAAGTCAAATAATCAAAACAATATCCCTTTCTCCTTGCTGAAGTAAATATAAAAACCATTTGAAAACACAGTAGCTCTGGATCATAAAAATCTCCGTCCAAAAGTGATTTCACATCTCAGGATTTATGTTCCGTTGCCTCCGTGCTCTGCAAAGATTAGGCGAACCACCCATTTAAGTTATGCATGTGTAGTCAGATATATAAACCACCCATATTCCCCCCAGAGAGATAAAATCTCATAAAAAGATAAATTTAATTCAAATCCAACATTTATTGTTCATAAATTTTTTAAAAATGAAAGACCTGAGGAAAGCGTTGCTCTGCCAATGCTTGAACTTTTCCTGCCAGGAAAACATTTTAATATCCTTTATTTACTGCCTCCACACACTCAAATGTGTGTGTGTGTGTGTGGATATGTGTGTGTTTCTCACACTCATTACACACTTGGCTGTGGTTGCTCCTGTTCGCTGAACTTTGCTGCCAACAGACTTATTTTCAGCCTTTTAAAACCAACTCAGGGCTAATTTGCTGCACTGCTCACTTATATACACTCCATATTCTCACAACACAAGCACACACACACATGCATTCATGTACACGCACACACAGAAGGGGCAATAAAACTAAAGCTGAACGCAAACTAAAACGCCAATATTTTTTTTAAAGACCAACAATTTTCTGCTTCATAAATTTGTTGAACGTACAGTCCTGCACACATCAACCGATTGTCAGGATGGAAATAACGCTCACTTTACAGAATGAGGTGGAACTTACAGAAACGTCTCGAGTCACTACCAGAACAACATACCATTTTATCGTTTTTTTCTACCAGCTACTGATATTCTTTACGTATTTTGAATATCACTAGAGCAGTTTTGGAGATCTTGCAGTAATGATGGTAAATTAGTACAAGTGTGCACTGTGACGTACCACGGTATGGGTCAGGCTGGCTGAGGTCCGGTGAAGTGGCCGACTGAACAGGCAGCTGAGGCACAGAAACCTGACCGGCCATCGAGTGTGCTCCTCGCAAGCCGCCACCGCCGACGCCACCGCCACTGCTGTCGTCTCTATGAGAACCCACCTGTGAAAACGAACACAAGTTAGACAAATAAACAAGCAACACATTTTTTTTGTACCTGCATACATTTCAGGGAGAGATAGGTAATACATATATGTAAGTGTAATACATATATGTAAGTATTGACATCAGGGATGTAATACATATATGTAAGTATTGACATTTGCAAATATACAGACACAATTTGAGTATTTAAGATTCAAATTTCTGTCGCTTATATGTAACGTGGGAACTTTTTTTTTAATCCTGAAATGTCCTTATGGCTAAAGTTAAAAATGTACTGAATGTCACAAAACTAAGAAAAAGGCCAGAGAAGTCATTCTCATTACAGCTATGTTCATTTTTCTTTTTTTTTTTTCATGTGTGAAACCTTCGTCCAGATTTTGGCCGTGATTAAAACCGCGACCACAATAATCCATGACCTAAATTACTGTCAATAGCAAGAGCAGCTGTTTTTAATCCCTCATTAGCAAACATAACAAAGAAGCAGCTGGTTCATTTATAAACGAGTTCAATTATTAACTCTCTTTCTTTGCTCTAAATGAAGTTTTACATTTTCCTTTATGTTCCCCCTGTTACATTTTTATCTTTCTTTCTCTTTAGATCCTGCAGTTTTCCCGTTGGCCAGTAGAGGGCAATATCCACCTCTTAATGCCTGTATCCCTGTAGGTCCCCTGTATTTCTCTTTCCTCAGGTCCCTCTTGTCCCTCTTTCACATTTCCTTAAAAATACACGTTTGTTGACGTTTGGTTGGAGATGAGGACGTGTGGATTCATGGGGACATTTCTTGAGGTCCTCATAAATGGAGGAGGTCCTTTAAGGTTGAGAGTTCCTCGTAAGATTCAAGATAGGATTTAGGCGTTAGATTTTTTTTAGGTTTTTTTTTTTTTTTAAATCCTCATGTCTGACAAGTATATTTAGTAGATATATATATTTTTTTCTTTTAAGTGTGTTTCCTTGATTTTATTGTAAGTTTTTAAGCCACTGCTGTGGGGAGAATGTGTGTGAATGTGGGAATCAGACAGATGGAATGGATTCAGCCAAGCACACACACACACACACACACACGCACGCACAAAGGAAGGCAGCACAACTGACAATTATCTTAATGCCCATATGTTTAATTGTGGGATTTCTAATTCCCAGAGCATCGAGCAGCTTCCAGCAGGGACTCACTGTTTTGGCACGAGATGGGACTCATTCTGTGTGTGTGTGTGTGTGTGTGTGTGTGTGTATGTGTGTGTTGCCAGTTTTCTTATTGCATCCTGTGGTTGAGAGTTTTTCTCTCTCCCTAACTTGAGCTCGGTGGGACGGTTGGGCGATAGTAACCAGTCTGGACAGAATATTTAGACTGACGTCAAACACGATTTCTCTCTGTGTGTTTTCTAATGACCAATGTGACTGAATGGTATTTTTGTTTTGGCTTCAAATATTATTCTATGTTAACCTTTAGATATGTCATCATTTCGATATTAAGTGAGATATTATATCTTTGCTAATTTATTTGTGAATATTTGCGTTTATACCGTGGTGCTTTGATTTTTTTTTAAGCAAGTTTGGCTCGTCCTTGTACATGTTTGGCCTTACGTTCTCCTATTTTATGGCTAACTCTAAGCTCAATACTGTTGCATTTCATTTATATTTATGAGAACATTGCAACGTCAAGGTTAATTTACTTCTTAAAATCAGAAAATGCAGTTGAATTTTTTTTGTTGTTTTGACCACAGTACAAATATATAGTTAGTCTGAACTGGAATATCAAACCCCTGAGTTTGCATTAAAGTCTACTAATCCAGAAAAGTCTCCTCCACCACATGCTTGGTGCCTTTACGCAAATGTCACAAAATGTCGACCTGATTCTCAGAGTCTCTCTGTGTGTGTGTGTGTGTGTGTGTTTGTGTGTTTTGCCCTAAATCTTTTTATCTTTGTGCTCGTTGCCTTTTCTTCTCTAAATCTTTGTTCCTCATCATCACCGGCATCCTCAAACATGACATGGCAGCAGAGAGGAAGACAGTGAGAGCGTGCCATGTATTTTTTATGGGAGGCCTTAACATTTTAACAAGCACTGCTTCAATGATGAGGTAAGGCGAGGAGACAGACCAAACAGAATTATCTAAATAAATTACAAACGCGTATCTCGTGGAAAAAGGGCCCGAACTATATCATCTATATCGCTGATTTAGGTCGGAGAAAAATGAAGTAGAAGTGATTGACGGTGTGAACCCCTTTCTAGAAATAGCCACTGATGTGAGGGTCCAAATAACTGCATTCCACAAAAAGGAAGTTAGCACAAAAGTTTAGCTCAGATACTATAAAAATATAATATTTACCATGAGGAAAATTTAACACAGGAACAACTAATGCCTGGTTAACTATAACAGCCATTATAATAACAATACTATAAATAATTGCTAAATTAGCTCAAATTAGCGTGGACAAAACCTGAAGAATAAGTACATTGTGAAGCAAAGGTGCAATTTATGTAGTAAATATGGTGTAATATTTGTTATAGTTACATCAAATTAAATAGTTGTTTGAATTTTCTTTTTTTTTTTTTTTTCTCAAAGGATGCAAACTTGTCTACGGAAGGTTGCGGGTGCCACTGAGGTGCACTGAGCCTCAGCTTGAGCTGCCCCCCTGCTCACTAAGGTGATGGGTCAAAAGCAGAGGACAACTTCATCATGTGCTGTGCATCAGTGACAATAATTCACTTTCATTCCAGTAGCGGGAACGGAAAAAAAAACGTGGACAGTTTCTTCACGCATCACTGTTAAGCTCTGGTTTCACTGCCAACAATTAAAACACTTACCCTGGCTGTAAATCACAGGGGTAAAAAAAAAAAAAACCCAAAACAAAACATGTAATTGGACCTTGAGTTGAACATCACTTTGTGGCTGTTTATACTTGTTTGGGGGAAGTGGGGGGGTTTGTTGTAGTTTTTTGTCAGAGCTGTGTTCAAGGACACTCCAACATCTGTGTTTGTGGTATTTATTTTCTTCACAGAAAGGACAAACTGTGAAAAAGAATACGGTGGATATTGTTGATAGGTTTCTCCTCGCCCTAAAAAAAAAAAAAAAAAAGGTTCCTGATTAGCATCCAAATAACCCAACTAAATGTCAGGGTGTCCTTGTTCCCACAACAACAAGCTGTATTATCAGACTTCAGTGAAACACAACAAATCTACCTGAAGTGTGAGAAAGCTGTTACCGTCAGAACACGCAACACTTTTGTTGCCGAACAGGGATTTAAGGCTGGGTTGGTTAAGGTGACGGAAGCTTCATTTTGAATTCCTAAAGGTCAACACTAAGGACTTCAAATCCTTAACTTGAACTTCCGTGACCTTTGAACCTAGGCTATTCAGCAAAGATGCCAAGGGCTGAAAGTGGCCATGACATCAACTTTTTTCGAGTTACATCCCTTCAGACCTGTGTTCTGTGACTCGAACTCTGACTCTCAACCTTTAGAACTCAAATCAAACCTACATTTTTTTTGTCTCTCATTTAAAACGAAGAAGCCCAGCTGGCGTCTTGCGTCTTTTACAAAATCGCAGACATACACCTAATGATGGCAACAACTGGGAAGCAAGAATCAGCTATGAATAAAAATGTAGACAGATGGATTTCTATTAGAAAATATGGTCGGTTTACAAAGTGGCACAAACTCGAGGTGAGATCTTTAAACCACTATAGTCGTTGACTTCTCAGTGTTCAAATCCAAGTCTGAACGACAGCCACCAAAGATTCGTTTCCAGTAGAGTTTGAATTGCCTCAACGCCTCAACGGTGCTGGAACGTGCTGTACTCCAGGACCGTAACAGAATACGAGGCAGTGCAGGTGTCTTAAGGACAGTTTGTCTGTTTAATACCTGATTAAACAACTGGATTCTAGTAATATGGTACACAGCGTTGACTATGAGACAGGAAGACCTGCGACTGTAGTAATTGTTGTCTGGAACCTTCAGTGGAAAAAAATGTCTTCATTTAAAAGTGCTGTGAGTGAAGAAGAAAGAAATTGAATTTTTGGGTCAAACACGCACACACACACATTTGTCTTCTTGTTGAAGACAGTCTGGACCTGTGTGTCTGTCTGAGAGACACGGAAAATGGACTCTGCCAATTCACTTCTTCTGTACGTTGGGATATTTCAGCCTCAATTGACCCAGTTATTTCTGCAATTTTCATATGTCCTTTTTGATTATTGTTGCTGAAACACACACGCGCGTGTGTGCGCACACACACACAGACAGTTTCATTCATGTATACAGGGCGGGACGGAAAATGTCTTCATCTGGATTAGCTAGGAGATTCAAATATATTGCTCTGAAATAAATATTGGAATATTGAAAGAAAATCCTTACAATCCTACAATATACAAACAGAAGAAAAAAAGAATGGTTTGATATGGAATACAGAAAACCGGGGGATAAAGTACAAACAGAAGAAAAAAGAATGGTTTGAAGAATGGTTATGGAATACAGAAAACCGGGGGATAAAAACTCGTGTTTTTAGTAGAAAACTGTGTTGTCTGGAGTCTACGCTGTGCAAAAATGAAACAGAAAGCACCTGCAGTTCCACACACACACACACACACCCACAAACATAGGGCTCTTAATGTTGATGTTGGATTACCACTGAGGGAAAAGTGCAGCAACATTTTCCAGAGTCTCCGCGTGTGTATGTTTTTTCTCTCCATTTTTTGTTTTTACTTAGAAAGAAATTTGTGACACGAATGGACATCAGACCGGTGTTCTGCGTGAAATGTCAGAAAAGGGGAAAACGAACGAGCAAAGAGGGAAAAATCTGTTCTTGTGTAAACATTACATCACAAGTGAACGGACATTTTCAAAAGCCCGGAATGTTCGAAGATCCAGTTCAGATTAACGGGCCAGAATACAACATAGAAATGGAGTTAGTGAATGTAAAACTGCCGAATTAATTCACTTCAGATTATCGATGTGTGAAGATGTACGGGACATTTTTAAAACTGAGAGAACCTGAGGATTAAAGACATGATTGTGTTTTACAGCTAGAGTGAATTAAATGATCTTCTATTTCACTGGATGTAGAACAGAGACAGGGACATTTATTTGCAGTAAAAACTTTTTTGCCTGTTTCACGGTTGAATCAAACTAAAGGAAGGAAAGTGAACTAGTTGTCATTGGGACACGGCACACCACTGTCTACAACCAAATGTGACCTCTGCTTTTAACCCATCACCAAAGTCAACAGTGGGCAGCTTTAAGCACCCAGGCAGCAGTGTATGGGGACGGAGCCAAGCTGGTGGACTTAAACCTGAAGCCTTGCGGACCCAAGTCTACTTCCTTAACCAGTAAGCCACCACTGCCTGATAAAAGATGGATAATAGGAACAGATTAATTCACCTATTTTTTCCCAGTTGGCTTTTTATCAATAGGTGTTTGTTAAATATTGGTTGGTTTATTGGTTTATATTTTCTGATTACAGACTGACGTGGTTTTTTTTCGTCGTCCTTTTTAGCCTTAGGCATTGTTTTAGCATTTTTTCGGCTAACTTTTGTTACTGTTTTGTTTATTTTGCTTTTGACCTTTTTAGCAATAGGTACTTATGACAGTTTAACAGGGTAACATTTTTTATCTATTAACCTTTCAACTTTTAGTTACATGTAATTGAATATTTTAACATTCGAAAAACTTTTCGGGTCTGATATCTTATAATATTATATAGCATTTTTTTTTTCTTAATTTTCAAATATATTTTCCTATTTTCACTACACCTTAGGACCTTGATAGAGACATGTCACGTCTAATCCAGTAAGATATTGGGGAAAATCAAAGTGTTTACAGCAGCAAAGTACAGTAAAAAAATGTAAAAAAAAAAAAACCGGAAGCTATAGCAATATTAGCTCGCAGATTTTACAGTAGTAGTTTGTAACAGTAAAAATGCTCTCTTCCTGGGACAGCAAAGAGATAACTTTCACGTAAAACCCTAAGCATGGCTAACCCGCCGCAAAAGAGTAATTTGCTGCTGACGCATGCAGTGTGCGTTTCTGGTCCTTAAGCTCAGATCGATTTTATTGGGCGAGCGCTTCACTCCGACGTTTATATCTATTATGTATTTTCTCTGTGGCTGCTTGAAGCCAGACATTCAAACAGCCATACTTTAACTGAACTATTACTTTAATAGCGTTGCATTATGACTATATGTGTCTAAGTGTATATAGTGAATTCCTCACTCTCTCTCCCACATCAGTCTACCACCTGTTTTCCCAGAGTTATGACCTCAGCCTGCAGGCTTCTCTGTCTCACACGCTGCCAAACTACATACAGCTGTGTCTTTCTGTGAGTGTGTGTGTGTGTGTGTTTTACAGCAAGAGAGAGAAGAGGAGACACAAAGAGTCCAGGTTAAGGAGAAAATAACAAGAAAGTGGAAGGATTTCAAAGGAAATGCAATGTGCATGTCAAAAAAAAAAAAAAAACCTTGTACGAAATCGAAGAGATGACGCAAGACGAGAAAACGCCACGAAATCGTAGAAAAGGTATTTGAAAAATGATAAAAGGGAAGGTAAGAAAGAAGAGAGAGAGAGAGAGAGAGAGAAAACACGAACACAATGGCTTCATTTTCACGGTGACGTCACTGTTTCCACTTCCTGTTGTTTTGGCCTCCACCAGTTATTGTTTTTAATAATGTCTGAGTCTAATGAGTTCTGCGTATTGTTTTGAACTTCCTGTTTCCATGCTGTACCTATAGCGTTTTAGCTGCTACCATTTTTTGGGTCATGTTCTATTTAGGTAAAAAAAAACAGCTACGTGTGCAAAATGTTCAGTTCAAGTATCTCTAAATACAAATGTTTTCATGCAGCTACGTGTGCAAAATGTCCAGTATCTCTAAATACAAATGTTTTCATGATTCTTAAAGCGACTCTTTAATAGAAAATGAATAAAACCCAAGTCTTTTGAATGTAGTTTTGGTTTGAAGCTAAGGTTAGCTAAGAGTGGCTATACTAAAACCATGATTTTTTTTTTATATATAGAGTTATATTTTATTTTGGTCTGCTAGAAGTCATACACAGTATGACATATATATATATATATATATATACTATATATGATATATAGTATGAGTATGAGGAGGACAGTCCGTCGTTTAGGTCCCCAGTTTTCCTTTAAGGACCGATATTAAGGTGGGCTGTCATGTTTTGGTCCCCGCAAAGTCAGACGGCTTTCCACCGCTCATACTCGCTTGTGTGCTCAGACTTTAAGTAATGCGACTTTCTCAGTTCTTTTGCCAATAATCCACTGCCCAAATAAAGACACAAACACACACACACACACATCCTAATAAATAAACACTAAACAGTTCATAAGTGTGTGTGTGTGTGTGAAAGTTATCCAAAGTAAACACTGATTTTTTTTTTTTTTTTTCACTCCACATCCTTCTTTTGAATTAATTATTCTTTTCCCGCTGGTTTCACACGTATGAAAACACACATTTGGAATCGTGTCAGAAATCCAACTTAGAAGACATTTGTTAAAACATCACCTTCGGCAGAAGGTAAACTCTCAAATGTTTTCTTAGGCCGACCGTTAAGTTGTTTAATAAAACCTAGAGCCATATTTGATTCCGTGTGTGTGTCTCAGGAGGAGGAAGAGAGGGTGTGAACCACCTCCACCTCCACATAAAGAGGAAAAGTCATTTAGAGTACACATAAATACTACGATCCTGAAGCCGAGCAGACAGTAAACACTTTTAATCAGTTCATAAAATCACTTAAGCTAAGGAGTGTATTCCAGGCTGATTAAAATCTTATTTTTAGTAATAATACAGTTTGTTTTCGTTAAATATAAATCCTGATGCACGTGTTTACGGTTTAGTAATTGATGTATGTATATTTCAAAGAATATTTGCTTTATTTGATTTATTACTTCTACCACTAAGAATAAAATCTATTATTTGTTGAGAACTTTTTTTTTTTTTTTTTTACTGTTTTTTTTTAATGTAGCTCCAACTGTGGAAAAAAGTGGAAATTAATATTTGTTGTAAAATCAAAGCCTGTGTTACTTCGATTCGACGGGATCAAATTTCATTAAGTCGATTCTGGGTATGAGACTTCCTGTGCGTTCCATTAAAGTGACAGCCACGTTTTTAAGAGGCTCAAACCTTTTCCGCTTTTCATCATGAATTCTATCACGTTTCTCCAGGAAAGGACTCAGAGATCCGGTCTAGAACTAGAAATTGTTGCAGCAGCTTGTTGTGGCTTTTGCTTAGTTTGAATGCACGTGTGTGTGTGTGTCTACTTGGTGGAGCTATACTTGTGGCAACACTTCTTTAGATATAGTGCTGTGGAGACATCTTGTCCTTACCGGGACAATATGCTTTAGATATAGTGCTGTGGGGGACATCTTGTCCTTACCGGGACAATATGTCTCCACTGGGTGAGAGGGGACAGAGAGGCTGGAGAAGGAGTTAGGATTAGAATTAGGGTCAGATTAGAGTGAGAGTGAGGATAAAAATGAGGAATATTTTTGTGATAGCAAAGGTTAGGTACTTTGTGAAGATCGGTCGCAGAAAACACACAAAAACAAAGTGTGTGTGTATGTAAAAACAGCTTTCAACAAACGTGTGTAATACAGAGCCAGTGTCTCTTCATCCTGATTCTCTCCCTCTCTCTCTCTGTCTCTCTATCATCCTGATTCTCCCTCCCTCTCTCTCTCTGTCTCTCACTGTTCTACCTCTCCTTATGTCACGCAGCTGTTTGGTTCTTTATGTTTATTGTTTCAAGTTGAATTAAAAAAGGAAAGGGCCTTCAAATGTGGAAAATATTATGACCGCCTTCCTTCATGGTTTGAGCCCAACCTTCTTTCCTCTCTTCCTCTCCTCGCGTCTGAGCTTGAACATGATGTTTGTGTAAATGACCTCGTGACGTTTCAGAGGATGTGGGCTTTAGCGGGGGATGTTTGTTGTTTGAGGGGAAACTCAACTGGTTATTAGGCCATGTTAGACTTTTAAAGCTGCGCTGTGATCTTGTTTTAAATGTCTGCAGACACAACAGCCGCAGCAGCGCCACAGAACGTCCAGTTTGCAAGGAGTGAAAAAAAAAAAAAAGAGAGAAGTCACCAGAAAATGAAGCCTTGTGCAGGAAATGTTATATCAAGCACCTCAGCTGTAATCAGCTGCCACAAAACACCAATCAGAAAACATCTGGATGACGTCATAGCCTATGAGGGAAGGTCTAAAAATGTTAAGACAAATTCGAAAAATAAAAAGGTGTCACCTTTTCATGTCTAAAATGTGTTGAGCTGTGTTGGGTTTTCTTTCGTCAAGTTCTTTGGTTTTTTGACCTAAACTTGAAAGCAAACCTGTTCAAAGGAGTACTGGAACCAGATTTAATTTGAGAAGATGGAGGGAAACAGCTCCGTTATTTTCATGAATAAAGTTTTTTTTCTTTTTGTCTTAAAACTTTTTGACTTCCCGTTATCCAGAATGAAGATTTTACCATCAGGGAGTGTCTGTTGGCTGACAGAAGTCCTGTCCCGTATCCACTGGCCAGAGCACCCATGGCTCCGTTGTGCGTGTGTGCAGCACTGATGAGGTTGTGCATGTCGCCATGGCCGCTAGGCATACCCGTGGACGGCCCCACTGCGTGGCTCCTCAGTACGTGGATGGCGTCATCCAGACGCTCCAGACGGTCCTCAATACGACTTTGCTGCAGAACATAGGGAAAAAAGTGAAAAATCCCATTTGTATGTTGTAGACATTCTGGACAAACTTCAACAACACTGGTCTTCTTTTTGACCCACGATGGGACCGGAATATGGGTCAGATAAATATGATTTGGCATCTCAAATTTGTAATACAAAATGTGGCTCCCTTATCTTTTATTCACACTAGATTCCACTCCATTCTTGGTTAAACTTTGTGGGCCTTGTTTTGAATACTGGATTTGGGCCACATACCAGTCAAAATCTCTAACCAAAGCTTCACTCCTATGGCTCAAACATTGGGCTAGAAAAGCATCCGCCGTTGTTGAAATTAGGGATTGGTTGATCCCATACTCAGGATCGGTCTCGTTCCAATATTGGTCAAAACTCTTGACAAAGATCTTGCATCGGAAAAAACCACTACAGTCTGGCTGAACTAAAGTTTGTGCGGCGTGCTGTAATTCAAAGTTCTTGTAATTCAAAGTACTTCTGGTACTGATTCTGATCCTTGGTCGCCGTTTGTGGCCCACGTTCTCCTAACTTTAACACTGGTCTATGAGCAGCATACAATCTCGTACTCCGTTAAGAAAATGTACTTCTTCCAGGCATGTTCCTACCAGTGAGTGAAGTGGAGCCTCGTAGTTTGGTGAAGATGGTCCCTGTCCACCATTCCTCGACCAAACAGCTGAACTTGGAGCTAGGAGAGAGGAGACGAGGACATACAATTACGACAGGAGACGGGGGAGACTCAGTTTATCACAAAATAAGATTCTTTTGTGTTTTCCATCAGAGACTACAATCCTGTGTAATCTGTGTTGGAGTACAACCCCCTCTGACACTGCACAGGAGGATACATGTCCAAGAGTGGATTACTGCCCAAATATTTCTGTCCTTTCATGTGCCGAAATAAAAAAGAGAACACCAACCACCAGAGAGGAGTCTCTCATGCAGCCCACTCGTTGTGCTCGGGCATAATAGACGGCGAGATGAAGAAGAAAAGACAAAAACAAACATATCTCGTAGCAGAAATGCTAATATCAGGCTTTTGTCTTTGAAAAAGCTACAAGTGGTTGATTAGCATTGGGCCCTCTGCAGGATAAACAAGCCTTTGTGTCTGTGTTTTTGTGTTTTTGACAGCACTCTGAAGGGTTGAATCTGAAACGATGATAGGCCTCATTAGCAGGTAGAAAGATAAAAGAGAGGGAGAGGGGGACGGAGACGCGCAAATTTGCATTAGCACGAGAGGCTCACGGAGGACAGGCCGCGGAAGAGAGCGACTTCAGTAAGGATGTTCGTTTGATGAGATGGTAAGTTTGAACAGAAATGTTACAGTAAAGACACAGAGATTGAGGAAACGACATAGGATCGCAGATGTGCGTTATATTTACGGCTGGGAAAGGGAAGGTATGTACTGTAGCTGTTAACACTGAGGATGTCTGAGGTCCGAGGTCCGGAGGTTCTTACTCATCTAGGTCAGTGTTTCCCAAACCTTTTTTTTCTGGGGACCAATATTTTAAAAGTCACGAACCTTCGCGACCCAAGTCAATAGACATTCTTCGTAAACTCCTTGGCAACATGATGCGAGACGACCCACCCAAAAAAATCTCTTGCGAACCACCTGAGGGTCGCGACCCAGTCTTTGGGAAACAATGCTCTAGGTCATCTTATCCAAAAATAGTTACATTGGGGGCAACTGGACAAAATGGGTTTATTGAAGACGTTTCACCTCTCGTCCAAGAGGCTTCTTCTTCAGTTCTGGATCATCCCGATCAATGACATATCAATATTGGCCAATCAATTTCTGATTCCGATATCGACCATTACCAATATGTGCAGCTGTTTGAATTTTAAACATTTCACCTTTTGGCCCTAAACACACATTGAGAGCACACTGTTAACAGGTTTTCACAAGGTTAGCATGAGTAAAAATCTCTGGATCCAATTTTGTTTTTTGTTTTTTTGGAATACAACGAACGAGGGACACGCATCTCCTCTCCATCTTAAGTCCTGTCCTTCTCACCCGCACCTCTTCTCGCTGCTCTCCCCCCTTGTAACTCTGATCTCATCTCATTAGCCCCCGTTTCTCCGCTTTATTGTCTCCTCATTCCGTCTCCACCGCCTTTTCTCTTTTCCCCTCGTCTCCTTTATCCATATTACATGCTCATTTCCATATGCTAATGAATGAATAATCACCTGGGTACATTCATGTGCTAATACAAATATGTGTATTAAACGACGGGGTAAATTATTCTTGGTCCAAACGTTGTAAAACACCCCGGCGGAATTAGCCCTGGATATCAATTTGCATGTAGTTTGCTCTAATAGGCTTCATTTCTAATTTGTAAAAAGTGGAGTAAGTCTGACACAATGATAAACACCAATTATGCTTTAGCAGGCAATATCTCAGACAGCTATAATGATGAGGGGAAGGAGGAGGAGAAGGAGAAGTGTTTCGCAGAGCTTGTAGGTTTGTGAACAATTTGTGGAAGTGGCGGCGTAATTAAAGCGATCAGTCACCAGGCGTGGCGGAGAAATATCCAACGGTGGGTGCCACAGCGAAAATTAGAGATAAAGCCAACGCAGCTGTTATTAGGAGTTCATTTTTCATTTCGAGGAGTAAGTACAGAAGAAAATATGGCAACAAGAGGAGGAGAAGTATGGGGAAAAGTGCTTCTAACTCTTGGTAAGTTTTCAGATTCTAAACTCAGGGGTGGAGTCATGTCTGTGTAAAGAAAATGTTATGACTGTTCAATATTATCAGCCAACGGATGTTAGCCGATATTAGCATACGTATGCGATACTGGTAGGTATCGTCATTGTTTTTTCTTCCAATATTAAAAAACTTGATAAGTTGAAATAAAATTAGTTGAAATTAGTTTTAAGGTGAAAGATAATTATTGTCATTATTGTCATATATTGATAAATTGACAATTTATCAATATATGTTGATTGTCGGATTCAAAAACTAAGTGTTTTGACAATATCGGCATATCAGATATCGGCAACCGGTTCAATCGGAAATCCCTAAAAATGTACTTTTTTAGAAGGCGTCTAAAAAAAATGTCATTTTTGTGCCTAAAGTCTTAAGAGTTTTAGTCATATCCAAGTCATTTAAGACAATTTCTCAAGGCATATTAGTCAAATCTCAAGTCGTTCACATTTTTGTGTCCAATCAGTTTTAGTCAAATCTCAAGTCACCTTAAGTCATTTCCACAACATTCTTGTTCAAAGTCCAGTCCAAAGTCTTTAGAAATGTTGTTGTTACAGTTTTAAACATGGTTGTGTTAAGTCCAGCTCTTTTGAATTTGAAAGTCGTCAACTCAGTGTTGCTACTTCTAGTTTGTGTCTTGTCAAAAGTATTTTAAACCCGGTCGCTGCAAATATGGACAAAGTCAAGTTTGGATAGAAAAAAATGTATCCATGTGTGGATTATATATATTTTGGTTTTTTTTATTACTGTTTTATGTCTTGACTTAAATTCAAATAAATGATATAAAAAAGAAGGCTCTAATGCAATGATTTGGAACGAGGCCTTCTTTTGAGCCGGGAAGTTTTCAACTCGTGGCTCGAGTTGATTGAAAACACGGTCAGGACTTAAGTTAAACAACAGAACCTCAGAGTTTGCCTCAAATGGTCATTTTGGTTTGAGTCCTGTCCAAGTCTGAAGTCAGCTCTGCTTCTGGCTTTGGTAGAAACTGGCCCAGTTTCTGCCTCTGCTGCTGCTGCTGCTGCTGGTGTTGTTTCACTGTGACATGTACTGTATATGTGGTGTTTTCAAAGGACCTGAGAGGTTGCGTGTGTTTACCTGTGAGGGAGGGCGGGGATCCAACAGGAGTGGAAGGATTGGACGAGAAGCTGTTGTTCGTGTGGTCTGGAGAATAAATCTGGAAAAAGACCAAAAAAAAAAAAAATGATCAGGGACATGTACAACGTCTGACCCAGATACTGACAAACTATATTTACTTCATTAGAGATGGGGTTTAAAATCACAAAACCAGGTATTTGTAGCATAACATTTTATATCATCAGTCCTGTGCGGATGTTGGCGTTGTACTCACCGATGCAAGTGCTTTCCCTAAGGCGTCTCCTGTCTGGGAGCTGCTGGCTGCTGCGCTCTGTGGCCGGTTTGCTGTGAAAAGACACACAAAAACATGTATTTGTGTATTAACATACTGTATATCTGGCTGTAATTTTTTTTACAGCTGTCGCAGCAGGAGATGATGAAGTGAATGTAAGTCAGTCTATACAGGAAATCAGTATTTTAATATATATCTTATATATGTCTGTAACACAACCGAGTGTTGTTTATGGCTTACTCTCATAACAAACAATACTAATTAGTAAATGAAAAGGCTAAACATTCAACACCAGATATTTGACTAGTTTCGGAATTTTAAACTTTATGATTGGGACTGAAGTTGAACAAAAGATATGAGAAAAAGATTTTTTTTGAAGTTTTTTGAGAGGACATCTTTGTTCCTAAAAACTAAAAAAAAAAAAAAAAATTAATTAATTTGTTCCAGCCCAAATATACTATTGAGAGAGAGAGAGGGAGGGTGTCGAGTGGAAAAATGGAGCTCGGTTGATCACTCGTAACTCGATGTTTTCTTGTATCGTGAAGGAAATCTTAGCAATAGCAATAATAGCTTACTTGTACTTTGGAAAACTTGTATTTCAGGTAGCTTGATATTTACTATATTTAGGTTATATGTGTGAAAATAAAGTGATGTTATATATTATATGAAAGTTGTTAAATGGCTAGTAGTTATCATATTGATTGATTAAGTGGGCTAAAAAAATGTATTGAAATCAGTATTTGAAAAAAAATAATGCCAAGGTAGTACACTGTTTGGTACCTTTGTGTCAGCGGCAAAAAAAAAAAAAAACCCAAAAAATGAAGAAAATAACACTGTTGAACTTGTTAAAAGGACAAAATGACTAAAAAATTAAAAATAACAAAAAAAAAAAAATGAAAAAATGTGTCCCTGCTGTCACCACTCAGGTCAGGTTCAG
>NC_024320.1:867781-873251 GCF_000523025.1 Cynoglossus semilaevis
TCTTTCGCTGTTCACACAGATGAACCGACCTGTGACATCTGTGTGAATGAATAAAAAAACAGATGAGACTTTACTGCAAATACCTTGGATTTCTTCCAAATCCACGGTGAGTGGATGAGTTTGACAGAAAAAAAAAAAAACAGTACAGGTAAATAAAGCAAAAAATAAATAAAATATAAAAAACAACAATGTGTCCTTTTAATCCTCTTCTTAGTGATGTGTGTGTGTGTGTGTGTGTGCAAGCACTTGACTTAAACACAACTAAATCTGTTTCACACACTTGAAGAGCTCCGAGAACAGAGTGGAAGGAAGTGACCTCGTAAGACCAGATGAGCGCCCACACACACACACACGCATGCACGCACGCACACACACACACAATCAGGCAGAGCTACTGATATCCACCCTTCCTCATCCCTCATGATAGAGAATCCCAGATGGAAAGTTTACACACTCACAAGTCAGACACTCTCCCTCTTTTCTCTCTCTCTCTCTCTCTCTCTCTCTCACTCACAAAAACACGCACGCACAGACACACACACACAAGCACTTGTAACACTGCAGAAAGCCAGAGAGAGAGAGAGAGAGAGAGAGAGAGAGAGACAGGAAGCAGCATATGTTTTGGGGTTAAAGCCTCATGTCTCACTCACACCAAACCACTACTCTGTGCACAAACACAAACACACAGGGATTCAAACACACACTCTCCAGATACGGACGTAATGCATGATTTGGAGCACATGCAGGAGAAAATCGGTTTTCATAAATGAGGACTTTACAGTGCAAGAGGAGGAGATGAATTTTTTTTTTTTTTTTCCTGTCTGAAAATTTTTCTAATATTCTCTGAAATGTTCCAGTTATCGGATTCTGCCGTTAATTTCCTGGAACAATCCAGGTGTTGTTTTATGAGATACTGACAGTGGGCATGACATTCAGGCTGGAACAGGAACTTTTAAAAGTAGAAAGAAAGAAAGAAAAAAAAAACAGTTACTGGAACAGGAACTTTTAAAAGTAAAAAGAAAGAAAGAACAGTTTGGTGTTTGGAGTTTCATCTGTGGGACAAACTTCTCCCATCAGCCCCATGCTGGAAAGCATGACCTAGATCATTGTTTCCTAAAGACTGGGTCGCGACCCTCAGGTGGGTCGCAAGAGATTTTTGAGGGGGGGTCGTCTCGCATCATGTTGCCAAGGAGTTTACGAAGAATGTCTATTGACTTGGGTCTCGAAGGTTCTAAACAAAATTACAAAATCAAAAAAAAAAAAAAAGAATTGCTGTCAATTAATTGCTCTGACTCTTTTGGTAAAAGGTAAAAAAACATAGACACACCTAGGTGGATCAATTGTTCCAAAATATTTTTTTGCTGTAAAAATTGTAAAAAAAAAAAATACCCTTACCCACAAACCCTACTATGACTTTTTCGATAAAATAGTAAAAAAAAAAAAAAAAAAAAAAAAAAAAAACACAAAAAGGCTAAAAAAAATTTTTTTTTTTTTAACGGAACATTCTCTGAAATGAGAGAGTTAATTCCAGGCTGTTTTACAGCCCAGGAGCCACACTGTGTTGTATGGTACTGTACTTGACAGACAGACAGACAGTGAATACAGAGCAGTACCAGTAGAACATACTACTACAATTAAGGCAGAAACGTGGAACAGAACCTAAACACACACACACTAGAGGACAAGCAACGAACGCAGTGACTTCAGACAGTCAGGAGATAAAATCCTGCATCACCTGCCGCACGCCAGCGGCTGCGCTGTTTCGGTGTGTGATGTTTGCTTTAGATCACAGAGTCGGTTAAACTAGAACAGATCTGAGCGTGTGCAAGATACTGATCGTTCAAATGGACCGAGGTGACTTCTCTCCTCGGCTGAGACGCAGCTGCTGCTGTCTGGAAGAAGAATCACTTACTGACTTGTTTAGTAGAAAATCACGACTGTAAACAGCGCGAGGCCGCGTGCGGGCGTGCGTGCGCAAACACAGCCACACACGCAGGCACGCGCGCAAACACGTCTGTCGTATGTTCACATCTCAACAACAGCGCTGTGTTTTTCATTAGGGTTCGTGTCGTGTTTACACTCATCTTCTCCGGCTTATGTGTGTGTGTGTATGCGGGTGTGCGTGATTATGTGTGTATATGTGCGCGTGTGAGTGTGTGTGAGAGATACGTGGAATGTTGGAGATGTCTTCCCATCAAAACAAACTTTCAATCTGTTTCTTATTGCCGGCCTATTTGCCCTATGAGACTCAAAGCAAGGGGTCCATATGGCATGCGGTGTGTGTGTGTGTGTGTGTGTACCTCAAGCCAAAATGGAGTACAAGTGTTTTTCTCGCTCTATTCCCTCAGCTGCTTTCTCCCCTGACACTGAAAATGGCTTTTTTTAATGGAAAAAATGACTCAAACCATATGAGTCTGATCACAGCAGTAATGTCGGAAACTAATTATTTGATGGAGACTGAATGTGATCTATTTGAAGAGCCGGTTGTGTTTTTCCATGTTAAAATAATGGCCTGTTTTATAGTCTGAGTCAACGTGTGGGTCAAACTACGCCAACGTCGGGTATAGTGTGAAGAAATCAAGCGAAGTCAATTCTGATACCAGTATCGTGTCGTCACCGTCGGGGGTTTTTTAGTCTTTAGCCGTTTAGTCTTAACGTCTCTTTGTAGAACTCAAACTACTACCACTCAACTTCAACTCACAATATTCAAACTGTTGACATATTTGTAAAAAAAAAAAAACTACCCCGAGAGTTACTGTGGTGGCAGCTGTAAGAGGCTAGCTTAAACATGCTAGCGCCACATTACTGCAAGGTTAAGCTGACAACAATTTGAGACAGACGTCTCACTCGTTTACTACACTCAATGAATGATTTGTCGATGTGTTAGCCGGTGACTTCCATGTTTTAAATTCACCAAACGAGTCAGTGACATTAGTTAAAAATGCAAATGCAAAGTTTGGTGAAGGCAACAAGAACAGGGATTCGGAGGTTCCTAAAGCCTTTTGACCAAAACCTGAATCCAAACTGTCTGGTTTCCCACAGGTTGAACCTTCATCCACCATCGTGCAACTCTGGGTCAATCCAGGAAACAAAGCGAACACCAGGAGTTTCTTTTAAGAAAAATGAAAAACGTATTGAAATTTAAATAAAAGCTCCTTTGTGTTCCCAGTTGGTTTGATTTTTTTTTTTTTTTTTTTTTTGCTTCCCCAGCCAAACGTTCCCTGAATTCATCTCTCCCTGTATTGACCGTCCAAGTACTTTGTATGGGTTTATTAACGTGACACAGTAAAAGTGCACAATCTCTGAATGAGGAAAAATGAGAAACGACACATGAAAGCTTCTACAGATACAGCAGTCACATGGATGACTCATTCAGTCGTAAGATTAGTTGTGACAGCAGCTGGTGGGTTCAAACCCCCGGAGCCGGTCCCTGGTTTCAAATGATAATTTTATACCGTGCATGGCCGACAATAGTACAGTAATGATCCTCATTAACCAGGCATTTGTATCGTACTGAAAGGTGGTGAACCAAAGACACATGTATTAGTTATGAGTCACGGCTGGTATTAGTTCTTGATCACAGTAGTTCTTACTTTCAGAGTTGGCTGGTACAATATTTCCTGTCAGGATTCACTCACACTGGGGTGGTGTACGTGTCGGTGACAACAGCAAAAAGAGAGAGAGGGGAACGGTTGCCCACATGTCAACCTATTTTCCCCTCTTCCTCCTTTTCCATCTCTGCAAACCTGCATACGTGTTACTTTTCCGGAAAGGAAGCGTCTGCTAACGAGACAGCTCAGTGACAGTTGTAGGAATGTGATCAATTAAGGCAGCACTCTGCAGATGGATTTCTGCTCTACTAGTCCGTTCTTCTCTCCTTCTCTGATCTGCTCCTCTCTCCCCTTTACACTAATTTAACCACTCCTTGGTCTTTTAAGGGAAAGAAACCCAGCAGTAGAGAAAGTCCAAGTTGAATTTGGCAAATAAAGTAGAAATGCAGCAGGTTAGTCAAAGTACCTGAGCTTTAAAAAAAAAAGGTATGACAGTAAATAACTAAAACCGTTCAGTCATTATCTCACTTTTGACAAATGTGGTAGAACGTTCCCTTTTTAACTCATGCCTGTCGATCTGTTTCGACATGACATGAGCGCACATTTAGACACACACGTAAATCGAGTTGTCTATTTTGGTTCCTGAAAAGTAAGCTCTTTTCCTTGCGGTATGAGTGACACCGGTTTTTGTAATAGAGCTGGAGGAATGTTATGAATAGAATGAGATGGTGACATTTAATTTAGTAATGAAGACACAAACGTATGCGCACACACACTGCGATTAAACGCTATTGGAACATTGCGGAAAAAGGACTCAGTTTACAGTTTAGTAATAATGTATGAGTGAAATAAATAAACACTTGCAGGAAGTGACCTGATAAAAGTAGAAAACAAAGATGTACTCACTTTTTATTCACTTAAGTGCAGCTCCAACAACGGACAATATGTGTCAGGTTCAAAGGATGGACTCAAATGGACTCTCTAATTAACAACACTGGACCAGAACCACCGAGGTACAAAGATACTAGGCCAACTGAAGGACGGAAAAACAGGCTGTGGTCGAAAACACGTCGAGAGTCATCAGATTCACTGAAAACTAAAGAGAAGAAGTGGCAGACCTGGGAGGAGTTAACAGTCAACAGGTGAGAAGATGAAGTCATTACTGTGGAGGGAAACACAGGAGACAGACAGGTGGAAGAAGGGGGCGGGGACAAGTGAGCCAATGGGTGGAGAACCTGGGAGAAGGACTGAAGATCAGACACTGGACGAACAGAAACAATGTGTGAAGCTGATTGAAACGAGTACAAGTACAGAGGTCAAAGGTTAAGGGGATTAAGAATTAAACTGCAGGTATGTTATATAGTATAACACAATTTTTCTTCTTGGCTATTATCATTTCTAAATCTAGAGGAGTTTCATTTACAAAAAACCTGTCTCAAAGATAAGAAATATTTTTATATAGATAAAAAAGTTTGCATATAGTTAAAATACATAAATCAAACAAAAAAAAGCATGAGTGCATTTTGCAACATCACTGCAGCCTGACGCTGAAGAGACAGCAAACAAATGCAGATGTTTTCATTTAAAACCCAGGGGATCACTGCAGGGTTTGCTGAGCATAAAAATAATGACAGTCATAAGCTGCTACAGTCAGTGGAAAGGAAACCAAGCGAACACAATAGGAGAGCTGAACCAGGACTGTCCTCCTCTGTTATCACCACAACACAACGTGTCCAGGAACCTTTTATGGAAGAGTTGTGTTTTTCTCCTCAGCAGTGACCGTAGTGATCTATATGAGGTCTTAACAAGCTCATCCTGCAGGTGAGTTAGTCACGCAGTGCTTTATTAATCCAAGCTTGAATTGGTGAGCACTTATTTGATTGGGGGGGGGGGGGGGGGGGGGGGGGGGGGGGGAAAAA
>NC_024320.1:875947-883447 GCF_000523025.1 Cynoglossus semilaevis
GTTTTACAGCCCAGGAGCCACACTGTGTTGTATGGTACTGTACTTGACAGACAGACAGACAGTGAATACAGAGCAGTACCAGTAGAACATACTACTACAATTAAGGCAGAAACGTGGAACAGAACCTAAACACACACACACTAGAGGACAAGCAACGAACGCAGTGACTTCAGACAGTCAGGAGATAAAATCCTGCATCACCTGCCGCACGCCAGCGGCTGCGCTGTTTCGGTGTGTGATGTTTGCTTTAGATCACAGAGTCGGTTAAACTAGAACAGATCTGAGCGTGTGCAAGATACTGATCGTTCAAATGGACCGAGGTGACTTCTCTCCTCGGCTGAGACGCAGCTGCTGCTGTCTGGAAGAAGAATCACTTACTGACTTGTTTAGTAGAAAATCACGACTGTAAACAGCGCGAGGCCGCGTGCGGGCGTGCGTGCGCAAACACAGCCACACACGCAGGCACGCGCGCAAACACGTCTGTCGTATGTTCACATCTCAACAACAGCGCTGTGTTTTTCATTAGGGTTCGTGTCGTGTTTACACTCATCTTCTCCGGCTTATGTGTGTGTGTGTGTATGCGGGTGTGCGTGATTATGTGTGTATATGTGCGCGTGTGAGTGTGTGTGAGAGATACGTGGAATGTTGGAGATGTCTTCCCATCAAAACAAACTTTCAATCTGTTTCTTATTGCCGGCCTATTTGCCCTATGAGACTCAAAGCAAGGGGTCCATATGGCATGCGGTGTGTGTGTGTGTGTGTGTGTCAACCTCAAGCCAAAATGGAGTACAAGTGTTTTTCTCGCTCTATTCCCTCAGCTGCTTTCTCCCCTGACACTGAAAATGGCTTTTTTTAATGGAAAAAATGACTCAAACCATATGAGTCTGATCACAGCAGTAATGTCGGAAACTAATTATTTGATGGAGACTGAATGTGATCTATTTGAAGAGCCGGTTGTGTTTTTCCATGTTAAAATAATGGCCTGTTTTATAGTCTGAGTCAACGTGTGGGTCAAACTACGCCAACATCGGGTATAGTGTGAAGAAATCAAGCGAAGTCAATTCTGATACCAGTATCGTGTCGTCACCGTCGGGGGTTTTTTAGTCTTTAGCCGTTTAGTCTTAACGTCTCTTTGTAGAACTCAAACTACTACCACTCAACTTCAACTCACAATATTCAAACTGTTGACATATTTGTAAAAAAAAAAAAACTACCCCGAGAGTTACTGTGGTGGCAGCTGTAAGAGGCTAGCTTAAACATGCTAGCGCCACATTACTGCAAGGTTAAGCTGACAACAATTTGAGACAGACGTCTCACTCGTTTACTACACTCAATGAATGATTTGTCGATGTGTTAGCCGGTGACTTCCATGTTTTAAATTCACCAAACGAGTCAGTGACATTAGTTAAAAATGCAAATGCAAAGTTTGGTGAAGGCAACAAGAACAGGGATTCGGAGGTTCCTAAAGCCTTTTGACCAAAACCTGAATCCAAACTGTCTGGTTTCCCACAGGTTGAACCTTCATCCACCATCGTGCAACTCTGGGTCAATCCAGGAAACAAAGCGAACACCAGGAGTTTCTTTTAAGAAAAATGAAAAACGTATTGAAATTTAAATAAAAGCTCCTTTGTGTTCCCAGTTGGTTTGATTTTTTTTTTTTTTTTTTCGGTCCACTTTGAAGAGACCAAATTCAGGTCTTCTTCCACTTAACGTTGTATGGACATGATTACTCTCAGCATGTCGCAAATAAAAGAGATTCTTCATCTGTTATGGCTGATGAATAACATCAGCTCTAATGTAAATAGCGGCGCCACCAGCTGGTCGACAGCACTGGACTTCCACGGTGCCGACGTAAAAAAAAGAAAAAAAAGAAAAGAAAAGAAGCAACCGTTGACGACCTTCAAAAAGTTGATTAAAAAAATAAATCCATCTCCTTACCCATAATGCTGTCTGTGCCGTTGGTGGAGGCGGTACAGGAGGCGGTGCTATAGTGACTGGCCCCGCCCCCACTGCCTCCGCCTCTGTGGAAGCTGGACATGGGTGGAAGGCTGGAGCTGATGTCGGCGGACGAGTGCGACGGGTAGCTCTGCGGAGGAGAGGGGTGGCGTGAGATGCAGCGTTGACGCAAAAAGAGACAAACAACATCAATACAGGAAGTGCTGATTCAGGGCAGGAGGCAAATGAGAAGCAGCCACAATAAACACAAAGACTTTGCTTTGAAGAAATCCCTCCTTTTTTTTTTTATAGTCTAATGACTATTGACAGGTTTACAACTGCGTTGAATGTGGACGCTGAGTCAGCAACGGCTAAATCACGACAAGATGAGGGGGGAAAAAAAAGTACCACAGAGGAGGCACTGACAGAGTCGGTACTGATGGAGCACTGATCACAGAGCTGATGTAACACAGAGGATTATCATCAAAAAACATGGCTGCCAATGGGGCTGAGGGAGAATCGATCAATTCAACAAAGGTTTCAGTGAATGACGTCTCTATCTTCTCAGCAGTAGTTACTTTATTTTACTTTACGACGACATTTTCTGACACTCATTTTCATCCAGGTAGAACAGCAGGGGCTGATTCACAGCTGCCTCCATTTCCACATCTAAAAAATGTAATTTTTTTTTTTCCCCCCAACTTCTGCCTTGAATTTCCTTGATTTCTCTGTGGACTCTGGAGGAGTTTAAATACATCTTACAAAACCTGTAAGAGCCAGAAATGAAAGAGAGGCTGAACAGTTACCGCACTTTAGAATTAGACCTGATAGAATCGTTGCTCTTTAACTTCATTTCTTTGTACAACAATTTTTTTACTTTTGGTTTTGGCGTGTGTATACATGTCCTTGGTTTATCTAACCCCGTAAGTGTTTCAAATTAGTCTGCCCTAATTTTCTCATGTGCCTAAATATGATGTGGTTTTTCAGTTTTTGTCTTGCAGCAATTGCACTTTCCTCAAGGGATTAATAAAGAACTTTTCTTCTTTTTCATTAAAAAAAAAAAATCCTTTTAAGCAGAAAACCCCCCCAAAACTGATTCATCTCCATCCAAGGTTTTCAGTGTGAACCATATCCATGTTTTATGGCCGACTCTCCGGACAGGAAGCCAGCAAATCACTGTCAGCGATGATTTGTTTCAGCATTTCATTAAAACATTTTTTTTTTTAAAAAATGGCTAATTTAATTTGAATAAATGTTCATTTGACCTTGGATTTTATTTGACTGTTGGACATTCACTCATTCATGTAACTGACAGCTGTGCTCACCAATCTGTCGTGAGGGTGAATCCCACAGTAGGAGGAGCTTTGGGCGGCGCCGTGCGCCGAGTTTCCTCCGCTCAGCATGCTGCTGTGGTAGCCCTGCTGGCTCATACTGGTACTACTGCTGCTCCACGGATCTCCACTGTGTCCATCTGATGGAAACAGACACACACGCGAGACATTCTGGATCAAGGTTTCAGATTCGAGAGACTCGGCAGGACGTGGAGTCACAGGTGGAGAAGGGGTATTCGTACCTGGCATGAAGAAAGAGCTCGGGAATCCCGCACTGGGAGGTTTAGAGGAGGGATAACCCGGCGAGTCCCTGTTGTAGTCGGCTGTACTGGCAGATGGAGCGTACACCTGGAAGACAAAAGACGGGGAAATGGAACGTCAGGATTCAGGAAGAAATCTACATCTGTAGCATCACTGAGAGACAACAGCTGACGTTTCTCTGAGGGGAAGACAGTGAAGGCATCACTGTCAGAGAGACTGAGGATTTCAACCATCCAATAAACCACTGCAAATGCACTGAACAGGAAGCTCAACGGCAGAGTATACATATGTTGAATAACAAGTATGACATCTATACTATAATAACATATTTTACTTTAATAAGTGCATATAACATAGTAATCAAAATTGTTACTTTACTTTGAAAGTATTTTAATAAAATCCTCTATATATTTCATTATTTCTTTATATATATATTTTATTTCTTTTTTTTTAGTTTAATATGATTTTTTTTAATTATACATTTCCTTTGGGTTTGGAGTTTGAGTTAAAAATGCCAAAAGTATATTTTTTAGTTATTTACATAAGCAAATTGTAAATAACTTAAAATAAATTTCATATTTTTTTAATCTATTAAAATTTTAATCATAATGGAATATGAATCAATTAATGTATTTTTTTTACTAGAGATTTTTTTCCATGCTTCACATTTAAAATCTATCGACATGTACATACATGTATATAAATATATATACATACATATATTTCTATCAAGTATGATTTTTTTTACATTATCAAACCGAAATGGAAATATAAAGTCGCACATAATTAAAAAATAACAGTCTCCTGAACTAACATGATGGCAACGATACTGCAATTCCTAGCAATTCTCCAGACTGATCCCTAAAGAAAGATAGCGATTGAACTAGGGGGCGCTGTGGCAACTGATGCATGTAGTGCGCAGTCAAACATTCGAAAACCCGTGTCGTCTGAACAGGTGAAGTTTTCTTCTTCAGGAGGAAAGACTCAGAAACACACTCAGTGTGTATTTGGTCATGCCTCAGGCCCCGGGTCCCTGCAGCATACACTACTCTGTGTGTGTATGTGAGAACATGTGTGTGTGTGTCTGTGAGTGTGTGTGTGCATAGCGTGCGAACGCTCAGCCATGACGCGAGCTTTCTCTGCATGACGCAAACTGTGGAACAGCTGTTGAAAGTCTCTGCTCGACTATATTCTCCCCCCACTGATTCACATGGAAACCAAGAATCTGCTGCTGCTGCTGCTGCTGCTGCTGCTGCTGCTGCTCCATCTCATCCACCTCCGTCCTCTCCACACACACCAGGACACAGTGGTGGATGCTTTAACTCCATTTGCATACGAATACATCACAGATGTGCTACAAAAACATGTCCGACACAAGAAATAAAAGAGAACAACTTGGGGGCTTTATAAAAAAAAAAAAATGAAATAAAATAAAAAACACATCATCTCACTTCCAATAGTCCCTGAGAGAAATGATTCAAAGCAGAAAAACAGCCTCAAACTCTCTGTGTCAAACAAAAACCTCAAAGTTTTTCCTTCTGATGCCTGAAAGCTCTCAGCTTTGATTTTCCAGCTGCGGCTGAATTTATCGGGACACGACACGGACACACAGGGAATCTGAGGAAACCAGAGGGAAGAGCAGGACGGAGCCCGGAGTTGTGTGACTGTGGTCATCATGTCAGCATCAGGGTGTACACACAGGTCTGATGAGGCTGTGGTTACACCAAGGTCCTTGTCTGTACCAGACATATTTACCCACCAGGGCTAGCATTAGTTTTATCAGTGGAAGGAACTTTGGGTCATATCTTTTTTTTTTAATCAACCTAGGTAAAAAACTAAAATTGTAATTTTTGGACCAAATTTTTTTAAAACCACGTTTGTTTTGTCCCGCTACTTTATTATTTGTCGCCTTCTTTATTTGCTTTTGAAGAACCCTTTTTTGTCATAGCGCTGACTAATTTCTATATAATTATTCTTAGCTACTATTGGCTAACATTTAGCTTTTTATTGTTTAAAGGTTTGGCTAACTTTTAGCTTTAATGTTAGCATTTTGAGGACATTGTTTCCGTTCTTTGACTTTGATCATCCTTCTTGAGTAACTCAAACAATATCTTGATTGACCTTTAACCTTGTTATCCGTAAGAAACCAAAATGGCAAAAAACAAACTGCAGTTCCTCACAAGACCTGGATCGGTCAAAGAGTGAAGATAACATTTACTTAGGCTAACCTTAGCTTTTCCAAGACAGCATTTAACCCATGTTATAAACCATTATTAAGACTTTTGTTTCTCTTACTTTTACTGTAGCATCTTCCAGCTTTTCATCTAGAGAATCGACTAACCGCGACATAATAAGTACTATTTGATGTTTAGGAGTTAGCTTTAGCTATTTGTAGGTGGAGTTTTGCTAACCGGCTCATTTTTAAGACAATTTTAGACTGAAAAGTTGAAGTTGTAAACCAATAGCACCTTTCAAAAAATGCACCTTGCACAACTTTTCTCTCTCTCTCTCACACACACACACACACACACACACAAATGAGGCAGATGTCATTATGTCTAAACTAAAATCCACTCAAACTTCCTCTTCTCCTCTGAGTTTTTTTTTCTCTGATCATAAAACCACATTTATTGACCCGAGGCCTGTACAAGAAACTACACAGACCGTTAGGCACGCACACAAACACACACACACACAAAATGAGAAAAAAAAACACATTTGCTTGTATTATTTCTGTTGAAAATATTTAGATTTATGTGACATGTCGTGCCGGCAGATTTCCACACTGACCGCTGTTTGAGTGGCGACAAAAGGCTGTGATTTGTGGGCGACCGTGTCTGTGTATGTGTACGCGTACGAGTGCACGTCTGTGTGTGTTTCTGTTTCAGACGGACAGAAACAGGTGCATGGTGTGTACGAGGCCCGAAGAATGCAGGGGGACACAATAACAACCTCGCTTCCTGTAGGCTGCAAAACACACACACACACACGCACACTGTCTTCCCACAGTTAGCACACAGACCTTGAACTAATCAGAGAGACGATGTAGTGAGAGAGCAAATGTCCGTCCAGTCAGTAACCTTCACGCAGAAACTTTTCCATAACACGTCTCGGTTCACTTTACGCTCCGACAGAACTCCACCGCAGTCGGTTCTGTGAACTGACCGTGGTCCCTGAAACAACACCATGTTGCTTATTTGCACGTCTACGGAGGCGCAGGACACGAGGAGCGAAGAGGAGGAAAAATGTCGTGCAGTGGTCACGATCAGGAAGTGAACCGCACGTGAAGAGGCAGGAGAGGGAGTCTCCTCAGGTTAGATTTCAGCAGCAGAGTTTTTCTGCAGACCTTCCTCCACCATCACTTCAATGTTTCCACCGCAGGACAAATCGAGAAAAAAAACAACTCAAATTTGAATTCATTTGACTTTGACTGAGCCGCGCGGTTAAGATAAATCACGTGACCAAATCACGTGGGTGTAGCCAATGCGATCGTTTTAACTGGAGTGAGTGAGCAAAACACTTACCTAAAAATTGCGGTTAAAAAAATATTAAACCAAAGACTGGGCTAAATCTGATCAATAACTTTGGGATTAGTTGCAGCAAAAATTATGACGTCACAGTTTATATGCTGGACGATATTCCCGACAAAACCCAACCAAGAAAGATTGGGAAAAACAAAGTCCATAAATGGTAAACCTTACTGTATAACAATTAATTGATTAATAACAGTCTCGATTAATCGTGATTAATCAACATAATGAATATGACACAAAATTGCTATGTATTACTGGAGCAGCAGCAGCAGCAGGGAGATGTTTTTATTTGTGACTAATCCAAATTTTACTGGAGCAGCAGCAGCAGCAGCAGGGAGATGTCTGTGATTCATCACCTGTTTTTATTTGTGACTAATCCAAATATTATAATTATTCATATGGAGAAATGTCAAGAAAAGTATACAAGAATAGAACTAAAA
>NC_024320.1:888358-900199 GCF_000523025.1 Cynoglossus semilaevis
TAGGGTTAGGGTTCTAGGGTTAGGGTTAGGGTTAGGGTTAGGGTTAGGGTTAGGGTTAGGGTTACGGTTAGGGTTAGGACACTAACCCTAACCCTAACCCTAGAACCCTAACCCTAACCCTAACCCGAAAGACTAGGAGTCTGACTGAAAAAAAAAAAAACTTCTAAGTGATGTTCCAGGAGGTTCTTTAATCAACAGGTCACAGGTCACAGGTCTGGGTATCAAAGGAACATCCGCCAAGAGAGAGAGGTGAAAAAGGTTTCGACAGATCAACGTCTGCCGAAGTTAAAAACAATTTTCAAAGTGCTTAGCACCAGAGGTGTGGACTCGAGTCGCATGACTTGGACTCGAGTCAGACTCGAGTCATCAATTTGATGACTTTAGACTCGACTTGACAAAATGTAAAGAGACTTGCAACTCGACTTTAACATCGATGACCCGTGACTTCACTTGGACTCGAGCCCTATGACTTGACAAGAGTTGATGCTTTCTCCAAAACCAAAAGTGATCTGTGTAAATATATTATTATTTTGTTTAAAAGGACTAGAAAGGACTCGAAACAGAAACGGCAGGACTTCGGACTTGATTTGAAACTTTTCAGTCTTGACTTGGACTCGACTTGGACTTCGCCTGTCTTGACTTGAGACTTGAATCGGACTTGAGTGCAAACACTTGAGACTTACTTGTGACTTGCAAAGCAATGACTTGGTCCCACCTCTGCTTAGCACACCTGCCTTACAGTTCTATGTAGGTTCTCAGTCACCCAGGTCATTTTAATCCATAGAAGTGACAGGGAACCGGACTGACTCGGTTTCGACAATTGCCCCAGTCCCCAGTATTTCTGTATCGGCTGTTCTCCCTACAGTTCAAAAACACGAATTGGAAAACGCTCCAGCTGAGATCGGTTTGGATTCAGCTCCCCGCGACCCTAAAAAGGACCAAGCGAGATGACTAAAGGTTGGACAGTGAATTGATGATTGACTCCAGCTACAGTGTACTAGTGTAAGAACCAGGAAGTCAGAAGAATCCCTGTGTGCAAAGACCAAAGGTGGAACCTGCTGCTGAATGTGTGTGTGTGTGACACCTTCCAGCTCTTGCACATAAGAAACCAGAGCAGGATGGACGGAGCAGGACATATGGAGCCAGTCAAACGCTGTCTGTCAGCAGCCGCCACGACTGCGTCATAAACTGCTGCCTAAGGCTGAATCATGTCCAGATGAAGGCAAACAGTCAGTTCACTGCCACGGACTTCAGATCGTCTAAGACGGAGATAAAACTCGTGGAAACATGTTTCTGTGGTCAGATGATTCAGACGTCAAAGGTGAAGAAGTCATCCAGGCTAAATGTTCGAATTCAGTATCTGTGAAGGTCTGAAGGAGCAGTGATCGACACGACATGGAGGACCTGCAGATACATTCATTCGGTGGCTTTTCCGGGACTTTGGTGCTGTCTTTTCCCAGGAATCCTATGGATTTTTTGCAGGACAATGGGAGGCAAACCTAAAACTTACAACTGGTTCTCTGTCCTAAAAGACTTGACGGAATAAAAACAATCGAATCACTGGTTTGATCACCAGTCTTTCTGCATGGAGCTTAAGAAAAAATAGAAGATATAATATAATATAAAAAAACCAAAGACACTGTTTAAAAAAACATTTAGGTCTTCTGCACCAATGTTCATCTAGAAAAGTCACCAGTAACCAGTAACCATCACTAGATATGTTCTGTAAATTCAGTGATTAATCTCTTCATGGGTTTTTCTCATGTCAATGGTCTGGTTTCTCTCAGACAGAGTATTGGTTTCTTTCCTCCGTCACCACTCCAACTAGTAGCAACTGTACTTATTAAAAAAACGTTCTAAACTCTCCCTTTAGTCCATCATATTTCTTTGCGTCACGTGTCACGTGACTGCGTTGGTCAAATCCGCCTCAAGCACCAGTGATAGACGTTAGTAAAAATAATCCCAGGTTGGAAAATATAATAAACTACACACACACACAGACAGGCTCAGAGTCAATCCTGGATAATTTGTGGTTAATTATAGCTGACTTCACTCCGCATCCAACTCTTTGAAGTTATAGCTCCGCCTGCGTCCAGACGCCATATTGAATTAATTCCCATCAGCACAGACACACTAACACCAGCACACACTCCTCCTGCTCCGCTCTCTCCTCTTTCCGTTCCTGGCTTCTTTCTTCAGTTGGTCTGTCGGTTGTTTTCAGCCCCAGACTCCAGACTAAAGGTGGTAAAATCAGCAGAAACTGAAGTTTCCAGAGGGGGATTTTTTTTTTATTATCTGCTCTGGTTTGGGAGTCAAAGAACCGGGACCTAAGGTCACTGAAGGGCCAACGTTCAAATGTTAGAACCAAACAATACATCTTAGACTATCTTCAAAGGTGTTTGGAGTTACCTAGCAATAATAGCATCTTCAGTAAAACGAAGAAATGAAAAAGCAAGTCATATTTGACAGGTATTTTTGGTTTGTTGACAAAAAATATATTGGAGTAAAGAATAAGTCTTGCAAATGTGTTGTTTGTGTTAAATGTTAAATAAATAAATAAATAATGGTCATCAATAACCATATAAAAATTATGTAGTTATTGTAACTTCACAGTAAAAAAAAAAACAAAACAAAAAAAAGATTATTATCAATTATAAAATTGAAAATGATCATATGTTGACTAAATGTGAAATTAAATACAATTAGTGTCTGTAATTAAAAAAAGGTTCATTTATGAATAAATAAGAAGACAAAAAAAAAATCAATAAATATTTAATCTGTGCAACATTTTATAAAATTAATGAAAAATAGAAATGTACGAATCCCATATCATAACAGACATGTGTGACGTGTGGCTGTGACCGGACTACGCGGTGCTTCTGTGTGTGTGTGTGGGAGTGTGTACATGGAGGCTCATAGTGAACGTAATGCTGCTTCATTATGTCTCCCCTGACACAGGAAATAGCTTGAGGTCTGGGATTCTGAGTGTGTGTGTGAGTGTGAGTGAGTGCGTATGTGTTTGGTGAGAAATACCCATCACAGAAAGGAAATAAGAAATCAAACTGTGTCTTTTGAAAACACCGCGGACCAGATAAGTATCCACTCGGGAACAGAAACACACAAACACGCACTTCACCGACCAACAAAAGTTACATTATTAAATCTTTCACTGCCATGAACGAACGACGAAAATGATGAAGAACAAACTGAAAACAACAATAACGAAAAAGTCTATGACAGACACTTTAAAACTTTGGAAAAGATTTCTCACCAAAATAAAAATGTAATTTTTTTTAAAGATCTTGGAAATGTATAATATTTTCTGACTCTGATAAAAAAAAAAGCTTTTATTTAAATTGTGTCCGCACGTGAAAAAGGACAGGACTTAAAAAAGTCTTTTGGATCCTTCATGTAAATGTAAGGTGATAGAAGACTTTTTTTTGTTTGTTTTTTTATTTGTTTATTTATCTTCTATTTACTTTTGTTCAATTAGTCTTTATATGGAAACTTTCTCTGCTTCTATTTGAGGCAGATCATTGACATTTGTCCAAAGTGTGTGTGTGTGTGTGTGTGTGTGTGTGTGTGTGCGCGCGGGCGCGCGCGTGGGTTTTAGTTTGTTTTCAGGCAAACTCATTTCTTCACAGGTGTTGGCTCTTTACAAGTCTCTTCCACACTCGTTTTATTAGCCTCCCATTTTCCTTTTAACCACCAGAACGTTTTCGTTTCTTCTGAACACACACACACACACACACACACACACACAAACACACCCCACACATTTTTTCCAACAAGTCTTTTTTTTTCCAGAAATTTCCTTCGATTTAATTACTGCCACATGCCGACGTCCGCAAGCGATCGTTAGCAAGAGAATCGGCGCGACCAACGCAGAGTTGTGAGACACACACACACACACACACACTGAAGTTGTAACTCCTTCAGAGTAGTCGTAGGGGTCTTGGTTGCTTCTCTCACTAGTCTCCTACTTAGTTTACGAGGGCGGCCTGATCTAGGCAGATCCACACAAGTGCCATATTCCTTCCATTTCTTGATAATGGATTTCACTGAACTCCGGGGGATGTTCAATGCCTTGGAAATGTGTTTGTATCCATCCCCTGAATTGTACTTCTCAATCACCCTTTCCCTGAGATGCTTGGAGTGTTCTTCTGTCTTCATGGTGTAATTGTCACCAAGAATACTGATCCACCAGTCTGGACCATTCGGACACAGGTGTTTTATACCTCAATCACTTGAAGCACACCCACACCACTCAGGTGATCTTCATTTCACTAATTGTGAGACTATTGGCAAGAATTTGGACCTCTATTGAATTAGACCATTAACTTAAAAAGGGGGTGATTAACTATGCAAACAATTATATTTCTTTATATATTTTTATTTCATTGACATTACTTTGTAGAAATCTGTTTTCACTTTGACATTAAAGAGTTTTTTCCAATAAATGTTTGTGTTAAAAAAGCCAAATTGTATTGACCATGATTGATTTATGAAAGCACTAAAAGGGTAAAACATCCAAGGGGGTGAATACAGTAAACCCTTGTTTTTCGCGGGGGTTACGTTCCAAAAAGAACCCGTGATAGGCAAAATCCGTGAAGTAGAAATCTTTATTTTTTTTACAATTAAATACTCAGAAAAAGAAGAGAAAGAACGAACAAACCATTTTACAGTCTCAACCATTTGTTTCACAAATAAAGTAAAATAAAAGTACTTTAGAAACGTTTCAACAAATAACTTCTGTAATGTACTGTCAAATAATAATTTTAATCATCAACGTGAACAGAAGGCTTCAAATTGCGGAGATTAGCACCGCCCACCGTGAACGGGAGAAAATTAAAAATGATTATGAAAAAAATACAAATTACCTGGTCTTGTTGCGGGCAGTTGCAACCCTTTTTGAATCCTTATTAAAACTTATTGCTGCTGTCTTCCTTATGTTTTTTTCTTCCTTCTTTATGGAACGAACGGAAGATTCATTAATTCCATAATGCCGACCTACAGCCGCATAGCTTTTACCTTCATTTAGCATGTCCAATAGTTTTACTTTATCACCGATAGACAGCATCTTCCGCTGCCTTTTGGTCCCTACCGCAGGTACTTTTGCCGGTCCAGAGCGTTTTGTCGACATTATGGGGTTTGATAAACTCGAAATTGCAAGAGAATTTGCACGTACGTAATGTCAATTTGGCAAGCTGTTTTACGTACGTGTACATATTAAACCGCAACGTTATTGGCGCACAGGTAGAGAAGAAGCGGAGTGACTTTTTAGCCAATCAGAATGCAGAACACAATGCACGATGCAAATCCGTGAAGTAGCGAAACCGTGAAAAGTAAACCGCGTTATAGCAAGGGATCACTGTATTCAAGATTGGCATTAAGAGGCATAACTCAAAATATATTGTTGTAAATTTTTTGTCTAAAAATGCCGTAATAATATGCCTTACTTTTAATCTGAGCTTTATTCTAAACCTAAAACTCTCGAAACCTAAAAATACCCTCTCACGTTTTGGGGACCTGCCATATGTCCCCACAACACCAAGTGTCGACACTAAAGTGGTATCTTTCAAAACCGTGATCCCGCAAGTACTAGGAACAAACACGTGCCGACACACAAACACGTCTTTGAGCTGGCATGAAGGCACCTGGCCCAACAGCCAATCAAAATGCCCTTTGACGGCCATGTGGCCAATAGGACCTCCGCTCTTCGGCCTCAGCCAAGCTGTCAGAGTGTGATCACACACTCACGCAGAGTTATTTCATATTTCTCCTTCGATGTCACACCACAACCATCTTAGTTCTTTTGTTTCTTCTGTTTCTCGTTTTCCCTTTATTGACTTTAAGGCTGATCTATTCAACATGTATAGACTCTTCACCTGTGACTAGTAAAAGCTCCACTAATGACGGCCGTTCTCTGTATTTATTTACTGCCCATGTTCCTGCAACTTATTCCACTCTGTGTTTAATTTCCCTGCCGTAGTATTTTTTAAATTCCCCCCTTCACTGTTTGATGTTTTGTGACTTGGCCGCCGTGCGCACAAACGCAGCTTCATGAATAATGAATAAAGACCGAGTCCATAAATTAAAGCGGTGACATGTACATTCGTGAAGGTCACGAGCCCGACACATGTGCGTCACCTTGCATACACCCGGGACGTCCAGGGCTGCTGTAAACACCAAACTGCTGCAGCACAAATATTAACAGATGTAGAGCGGAAAGCGTGCACGTGTGCGCGAGTTTGTGTCCTCATCACTGTCTCCTTCACCTCCTCTAAAATGGCTGCTGTAGCATTTTAATCAGGCTCTGAATCAGAAAGTTAGAGGAAAGTAAGTCAATGAAAAAAGGAAGACCGTTTTCAGGAAACAAATTCAAATAAAACAGGATCATTCTGTACAAGAGGAGCATAACCAGCTGTAGTACCACTGTTCTCCAGCTGGAGATTCTAACAATACTCTAGCTCACTGTTTCCCAAAGACTGGGTCGCGACCCTCAGGTAGGTCGCAAGAGATTTTTTTTTTTTTTTGGGGGTTGTCTTGCATCATGTTTTCCAGGAGTTAGCCTTACTACATCGTTACAGAGCAACAAACCCAACCCCATCCTCTGACCCAAGGTTTGACTCTACATGTTTTGTTTTTTTTTAAACTACATCAATATGCAATACAATGAATATCTTTGTTGGAACAAAAGTGTCTTGAACTCCCTCAAAATATATGATATATGATAAAACCTGTTGCGACCAACATCTTCATGTCTTTAATCAATTACCAGATCATCATTATCTTGTTGTGTCCTCTAGTGTATTGATGGAAATGCCTAGTGTTCCAAACTATTGTTCCATCTCTGGTGGCATGTGAAGCAAGGGTAACAAGTTTAAAAGTAAACCCAAGGATAACTTCTGTCCAGAAGGTAAGGTAAGTTCTGGACCAGGCCTAGAGATGCCCCTAACTCCTGAAGTATTGAAGATGCTTTACTGCAAACACAAACTGACCAACTTATGACGAAAGGAAATAAAACTCAACAACGAGTACAGTCAAAACTACAGATTAATGACGAAAGGAAATAAAACTCAACAAAATATCACAACGAGTACAGTCAAAACTACAGATTAGCGATCTATCGTATGGTTAAAAAAAAAAATCCTTCGATCACCTCGAAAATTCACCTTTACGTTCAGAACTTTTATGGGCGATCTACCACCGTTGGCTCTCCCTGAACGAGAGTCACAGAAGAACCGACCAAAAAAAAAAAAACGACTGGGTCGCAGGGACTCCGTCGCCAAGGCAACGCGCCGACAGGCAGCACCCAAAACCGAGCCAAAAAGCTAAGATGGCGGCTGCGGCATGTTAATTATTGAAGAGGGTGAAAGGCAGAGAGAGAGAGGGGGAGAGGGAGTCAGGAGTCACCAGCTCGGCTGCCGGGTCACACTGATCCTGTTGCCACGGTGATGCCAGCTGGCAGACTCTCAGTCACTGCGGAGACGTAACATGGCAACCGGAGCATCCGGCACCAGCAGCAACCCAACATGCACCAGACGCTAAGATGGCGGCCGCAGGGAGGAGGAGGAGAGGCGGGGGAGTGAAGAACAGAAACACCATCTGATTCACAAACAGTTTACAAGTTTTCGGGTTTATTGTCCGAGAGAGGAAAATACTAAAGTCTAACTTTTAAACTTTTACTTTTTACTTTCAAATCCTCAATCAATAAAGAGATTGTTGTTGATACATAATCAATGACACCAACTTTAAATTGATCAAATATAATTGTCCGTGTAGGTTCTCAGTCATCCAGGTCATTTAATCCAAAAAAAAAAAATAGTTACATCGAAAAGCAACTGGACAAAGTATAATAGAAGAGTCTACTGCGTCTTCTGGATGAGATGCGAAATGTCTTAAATAAAAACCTACTTTGTCCAGTTGCTTTCGATGTAACTACTTTTTGGATCAAATATTATAAGATTATTAATAAATACGGCGAAGACTCATCTCATTCATGATCAGGTTAATCCAATAGAACAAATTGAGTTCATCAAATCATGGCTTATCATTAAAACATGGTTTATTATGTAAACGAAACTTGATAAATCAATCAGCTGTACTAAATACTATATACTATATACTAGATACTGTATAATAATACCATGAACCATGTTAATACAACCCTACTTTGATCTATAAAAACATACACATTTCAACATTACTCTATCCACAACAGGAAAAACGGTAAGAAAAGTTAAGAAAAAAGTAAGTAAAAAACTCTGCAAAAGTTAAGCCAGATATTATTTATCATTTAAATCCATCATATTATGGTAGGTTAAAACAACATCAAAATTAAATCAAGGAAATGTCATAATGTTGCTGTTTCTGTGTGCAGAGATGATCAGGCTGCGGCCGACTCCTACCATCATACAGTGTGTAATCCTTGTCCATTTAGCTAACAGGAACTTTAACCTTTGACTTCTCCGCACTGATAGAAGCAGAGAAGCCATCAGTTCGTGCAGGTCACGTTACATCACCACGTCTCTTTATAAAGACTTCACGTGGTATTTGAGAGGGATCAGTGGTACTGCGCTGACTAAGTCTGACTGATGAACGACACACTCAGACTCAGACTGGAATGTCTGTATCTCTCCTCTTATAAAAAACAAAATTAAATGACTAATGACCTCCCCTGCTCCCCCCCTCGAAGACATAATAAATGAAATAAAAAATATAAGGACATGGTCACAGCTCAAGCTCCGGAGCATTACATTTAAATTCTCAATGAAAAAAAAAAAAACAGGGGAAAAAAAATCCCTGTAAGAATAAACAAAAATACACTATAAAGTGAAGAAGATGAGTCAATGACTGGAAAAAAAAAGAAAAAAGTAGAGACAGCAGAAACAGCAGGACGGTCAGTTCATGCGCTGCCAAGTGTTTGATCTCATCTGCCTCCTTCCCACCAGTTTAAAGTCTTTTTATTCCTGTTCCTAAAAACAAACACAATAAAGCCAACAGATTGTCTTCCAGAAAAGGTAACTGCATTAAACCAGTAAATAGAAGCCAGGACGTGTTTCTATCTATTATTCTTTTTCATGTTAGGGCATCAGTGTCTGAGACTGTTCCAAGAGTTCCAAGCCTTTTAAATCAAGCGCACCTCAACGGGTTCAAACGGAGCAGGCGGTTCCTCAGAACAACATCTGATTCTGATCCCGTTTTGTCAGGGGACCAATAAAAACGTTAACAGAGAATAAAGGATGGGTCTCCAGTGTGGACGGGTTCTGTCTTATCTGTTAGTGAATCATAAGCAACGTGAGTTTAATTTTTATATCCATGGCAAGGTTAGCCAAAACAATCAATAACGTTTTAAAGAGTGTCATGCTTTATTATACTTTGTTTTTTTATTAGAGGCACTGCGGTTATTTTACCAGGTAACCTAGCAGCTGGGATTAGCTCTCAATGCTAGCTGCTATTTTAAACAGATCACTGTGTTAGTGTTTGACTTTAGTAGCAACATGCCTTGTAGCTAAGGAACAGCCAGAATTAGCATTACTTAACTTAGCAGGCTTAGTCAAACACTGAAGCCCTGCCTTCTTACTATGTTAGCTACTAATATTAGCTAGCTAGCTTCTAGTCTCAAACCCCAATGCCACTGAACTGTAACCACACTCGCTGCTAACATCTAATCGCCAGTGACATTACTTCTCGCTATGCCATCTGCAAAAGCTTAACATTACTACCGAAGCAATAAACTATAGACAGTACTATCTGAACAGTCACTAGCGATGAATTAATAGGGAGCTGCAGACCTTTAACAAGGATGACGTGGTGCTACGTTAGCTGCTATTATCTTACCACTCTGGTTATGCATTGGACACATTAGTGGCTAGCATCAAGCAGCAACAATGTGACATTGTGGTTCAATGGCTGCTAACACCAAACATTGATTCCATGGCTTAATTTGAGTTAATTTAGCTGCTACTGTTACAAAAACAAAACTCCAATGCCGCAAAGTCCGGCTACAGTAGCTGCTGATGTTTGTCATGTTAACCCTCTTACTGTATGTTAGCGGGATCATCAACCGTCCTGTCTTTGTGTCCATTTTTAAATGCGTGTGGATTTTCAACTAAATACAGAGAGAAATAATTATTTTTTTTAGTATACAGAACCAGAAAAGTTACACTAACATATCAAAAAGTCAAGTCCCTACTGCTGGAACTGCTATGTAGTTTTCTGGTACCAATACTTGCAAGAACAACAAATAAAGACATGGGCCTGGGTCAATAACAACTTGAAACTCTTTGTGACTAATGACTGGTGTGAAATGCGAAAATATTTGCCAGATGAACAGGACTACACAGTCGATGATGGAAATATCCATCAACATTTCTTGGTATTGGTCGGGAAACTACTAGTAACATCAAAAGAAAACAAGTGCAGACATGACTAGCGGCAAGGAAACTGACAGGCTACAAAAAAAAAAAAAAAAGCTGAAAAAGCACAATTTTAAATATGGCCCATTCAAAAAAAAAAAACCACACCTTATAGTGTTTGATGTTTTTCTGCAGTAATTAAATACATTTTCCCAAAGTTTTGATTGGATGTAAAATGTAAATGTAAATTATGTTTTTTCCGGGTTCAAATGTTCTCGTACTCGTCTTACACTCTCAACCAAACTCAAGAAATACAGAGGTGTGGAGAACAAACAGTACCTGCTGGAAATTCTAACGTTGTGGTCGGCCACAGCCTCAATCAACTCATTTTAATCTTGACTTTCATAGCTCTTGGTGGAACATCCAGCTATTTTTAATATTACTGCTATGCCAACAACAAAATAGCCTGCCTATCCCTGTTCTTTTGGATACAACTAAAACAGGACTAAAAGAGTAAAAACATAACATCACTGGAAATGACTAGTTATGATGAGAAAAAAATAAAGTAAAAGTTAAATTTATAACCACTCATCCACCGATCCACCTTAAAATGTTTGATGTGGTCTGTAGGTGATTTAATAAGTTGACATTTTTCCATATTTTGGCCAGGTTCAAATTGGGGTTTTTTTTTTTTCCTTTGTGGAAATGCATTTATATTGAACTTCTTTCCCAAAATCAAGGAGAAATTACAAAGAGCTGGAAAACAATTAAGCTCTTCTAATATTGTGGTGTTCCTCCTTCACCAGATACAATCTTGTCTTTGATCAGTTTTGGTTTACAGGTCTTTACCACGTCAATAACAAAATATCCTGCCTGTGGTGGATTTAAGGGATTTTTTACGGGAAGTACTACAACAAAGAAAGACATAAGCACAAACATCACTTCACTGGTCAAGGAAATGATTATTTAGTTAATAAATGAAAAGAAAAAAACACTGTGGAAACTTCAAGCCTAATTTTGGACCACTCCTTCGCTGCTTCCCATTAGCAAACAACACTTGATCATGTGTCACGTCTTCTGTCAGTAATGAAATAAATGGATGAAACAGGGATGAAGTGGAATGAAGTGACCCTTTGAAAACTCGACACAGAACAAACCTTTTTTTTTTTTTTTTTCTCATTTTCTTTCTTTTTTTTTTTTAAGCAGCGACGTGCAGACGCAGCCGGTAAGAGGCTCTAATAGCCAACATATGGAAGCTCAACGGCTGCCAGCAACACAATCAGGACTGCATTATTGTGCCCACACTGGAATAATAAAGGAGGCAGATCAAAGAGCTGATTACTCCAGCACTGCAGAGCTGCAGGATTTTCTCTTCTGTTTGTTCTTTTTTCTCTCTCGCTCTCTTTTTATGTCATCCTTTATTTCTCTTTGTTGTCTTTTGCCCGCTCTGTCTTTACTTTGTCAGACCAGGTACTAGCCT